>NW_026614294.1:20000-55000 GCF_026230105.1 Diorhabda sublineata | reverse complement strand
GCCACCTGCCGGCCAGAAGCCACACTTAACACGGTTTTATAGACACTAGCGCCCTCTGCCGGCCAGGCGCCAAACTTGACACGGTTTTTTTTTTCGATGTTATTACTATTTCATACAACTTTTATATGTTACACCTCGACAAGTTCTTATATCCTACCGGCCAGAAGAAAAACTAAACACGGTTTTATAGACACTAGCGCCACCTGCCGGCAAGAAGACAAACTAAACACGGTTTTATAGACACTAGCGCCCTCTGCCGGCCTGAAGCCACGCTTAACACGGTTTTATACACACTAGCGCCACCTGCCGGCCAGAAGACAAACTAAACACGGTTTTATAGACACTAGCGCCCTCTGCCAGCCAGACGCCAAACTTGACACGAATTTACAGACACTAGCGCCCTCTGCCGGCCAGAAGACAAACTAAACACGGTTTTATAGACACTAGCGCCCTCTGCCGGCCAGACGCCAAACTTGACACGAATTTACAGACACTAGCGCCACCTGCCGGCCAGAAGCCACACTTAACACGGTTTTATAGACACTAGCGCCCTCTGCCGGCCAGAAGACAAACTAAACACGGTTTTATAGACACTAGCGCCCTCTGCCGGCCAGGCGCCAAACTTGACACGAATTTACAGACACTAGCGCCACCTGCCGGCCAGAAGCCACACTTAACACGGTTTTATAGACACTAGCGCCCTCTGCCGGCCAGACGCCAAACTTGACACGAATTTACAGACACTAGCGCCCTCTGCCGGCCAGAAGCCACACTTAACACGGTTTTATAGACACTAGTGCCCTCTACCGGCCAGACGCCAAACTTGACACGAATTTACAGACACTAGCGCCACCTGCCGGCCAGAAGCCACACTTAACACGGTTTTATAGACACTAGCGCCCTCTGCCGGCCAGACGCCAAACTTGACACGGTTTTTTTTTTTCGATGTTATTACTATTTCATACAACTTTTATATGTTACACCTCGACAAGTTCTTATATCCTACCGGCCAGAAGAAAAACTAAACACGGTTTTATAGACACTAGCGCCACCTGCCGGCAAGAAGACAAACTAAACACGGTTTTATAGACACTAGCGCCCTCTGCCGGCCTGAAGCCACGCTTAACACGGTTTTATACACACTAGCGCCACCTGCCGGCCAGAAGACAAACTAAACACGGTTTTATAGACACTAGCGCCACCTGCCGGCCAGAAGCCACACTTAACACGGTTTTATAGACACTAGCGCCCTCTGCCGGCCAGAAGACAAACTAAACACGGTTTTATAGACACTAGCGCCCTCTGCCGGCCAGGCGCCAAACTTGACACGAATTTACAGACACTAGCGCCACCTGCCGGCCAGAAGCCACACTTAACACGGTTTTATAGACACTAGCGCCCTCTGCCGGCCAGGCGCCAAACTTGACACGAATTTACAGACACTAGCGCCCTCTGCCGGCCAGAAGCCACACTTAACACGGTTTTATAGACACTAGTGCCCTCTACCGGCCAGACGCCAAACTTGCACGAATTCACAGACACTAGCGCCACCTGCCGGCCAGAAGCCACACTTAACACGGTTTTATAGACACTAGCGCCCTCTGCCGGCCAGAAGACAAACTAAACACGGTTTTATAGACACTAGCGCCCTCTGCCGGCCAGGCGCCAAACTTGACACGAATTTACAGACACTAGCGCCACCTGCCGGCCAGAAGCCACACTTAACACGGTTTTATAGACACTAGCGCCCTCTGCCGGCCAGGCGCCAAACTTGACACGAATTTACAGACACTAGCGCCCTCTGCCGGCCAGAAGCCACACTTAACACGGTTTTATAGACACTAGTGCCCTCTACCGGCCAGACGCCAAACTTGACACGAATTTACAGACACTAGCGCCACCTGCCGGCCAGAAGCCACACTTAACACGGTTTTATAGACACTAGCGCCCTCTGCCGGCCAGGCGCCAAACTTGACACGGTTTTTTTTTTTCGATGTTATTACTATTTCATACAACTTTTATATGTTACACCTCGACAAGTTCTTATATCCTACCGGCCAGAAGAAAAACTAAACACGGTTTTATAGACACTAGCGCCACCTGCCGGCAAGAAGACAAACTAAACACGGTTTTATAGACACTAGCGCCCTCTGCCGGCCTGAAGCCACGCTTAACACGGTTTTATACACACTAGCGCCACCTGCCGGCCAGAAGACAAACTAAACACGGTTTTATAGACACTAGCGCCCTCTGCCAGCCAGACGCCAAACTTGACACGAATTTACAGACACTAGCGCCCTCTGCCGGCCAGAAGACAAACTAAACACGGTTTTATAGACACTAGCGCCCTCTGCCGGCCAGACGCCAAACTTGACACGAATTTACAGACACTAGCGCCACCTGCCGGCCAGAAGCCACACTTAACACGGTTTTATAGACACTAGCGCCCTCTGCCGGCCAGGCGCCAAACTTGCACGAATTCACAGACACTAGCGCCACCTGCCGGCCAGAAGCCACACTTAACACGGTTTTATAGACACTAGCGCCCTCTGCCGGCCAGAAGACAAACTAAACACGGTTTTATAGACACTAGCGCCACCTGCCGGCCAGAAGCCACACTTAACACGGTTTTATAGACACTAGCGCCCTCTGCCGGCCAGGCGCCAAACTTGACACGGTTTTTTTTTTTCGATGTTATTACTATTTCATACAACTTTTATATGTTACACCTCGACAAGTTCTTATATCCTACCGGCCAGAAGAAAAACTAAACACGGTTTTATAGACACTAGCGCCACCTGCCGGCAAGAAGACAAACTAAACACGGTTTTATAGACACTAGCGCCCTCTGCCGGCCTGAAGCCACGCTTAACACGGTTTTATACACACTAGCGCCACCTGCCGGCCAGAAGACAAACTAAACACGGTTTTATAGACACTAGCGCCCTCTGCCAGCCAGACGCCAAACTTGACACGAATTTACAGACACTAGCGCCCTCTGCCGGCCAGAAGACAAACTAAACACGGTTTTATAGACACTAGCGCCCTCTGCCGGCCAGACGCCAAACTTGACACGAATTTACAGACACTAGCGCCCTCTGCCGGCCAGAAGACAAACTAAACACGGTTTTATAGACACTAGCGCCCTCTGCCGGCCAGGCGCCAAACTTGCACGAATTCACAGACACTAGCGCCACCTGCCGGCCAGAAGCCACACTTAACACGGTTTTATAGACACTAGCGCCCTCTGCCGGCCAGAAGACAAACTAAACACGGTTTTATAGACACTAGCGCCACCTGCCGGCCAGAAGCCACACTTAACACGGTTTTATAGACACTAGCGCCCTCTGCCGGCCAGGCGCCAAACTTGACACGGTTTTTTTTTTCGATGTTATTACTATTTCATACAACTTTTATATGTTACACCTCGACAAGTTCTTATATCCTACCGGCCAGAAGAAAAACTAAACACGGTTTTATAGACACTAGCGCCACCTGCCGGCAAGAAGACAAACTAAACACGGTTTTATAGACACTAGCGCCCTCTGCCGGCCTGAAGCCACGCTTAACACGGTTTTATACACACTAGCGCCACCTGCCGGCCAGAAGACAAACTAAACACGGTTTTATAGACACTAGCGCCCTCTGCCAGCCAGACGCCAAACTTGACACGAATTTACAGACACTAGCGCCCTCTGCCGGCCAGAAGACAAACTAAACACGGTTTTATAGACACTAGCGCCCTCTGCCGGCCAGACGCCAAACTTGACACGAATTTACAGACACTAGCGCCACCTGCCGGCCAGAAGCCACACTTAACACGGTTTTATAGACACTAGCGCCCTCTGCCGGCCAGAAGACAAACTAAACACGGTTTTATAGACACTAGCGCCCTCTGCCGGCCAGGCGCCAAACTTGACACGAATTTACAGACACTAGCGCCACCTGCCGGCCAGAAGCCACACTTAACACGGTTTTATAGACACTAGCGCCCTCTGCCGGCCAGACGCCAAACTTGACACGAATTTACAGACACTAGCGCCCTCTGCCGGCCAGAAGCCACACTTAACACGGTTTTATAGACACTAGTGCCCTCTACCGGCCAGACGCCAAACTTGACACGAATTTACAGACACTAGCGCCACCTGCCGGCCAGAAGCCACACTTAACACGGTTTTATAGACACTAGCGCCCTCTGCCGGCCAGACGCCAAACTTGACACGGTTTTTTTTTTTCGATGTTATTACTATTTCATACAACTTTTATATGTTACACCTCGACAAGTTCTTATATCCTACCGGCCAGAAGAAAAACTAAACACGGTTTTATAGACACTAGCGCCACCTGCCGGCAAGAAGACAAACTAAACACGGTTTTATAGACACTAGCGCCCTCTGCCGGCCTGAAGCCACGCTTAACACGGTTTTATACACACTAGCGCCACCTGCCGGCCAGAAGACAAACTAAACACGGTTTTATAGACACTAGCGCCACCTGCCGGCCAGAAGCCACACTTAACACGGTTTTATAGACACTAGCGCCCTCTGCCGGCCAGAAGACAAACTAAACACGGTTTTATAGACACTAGCGCCCTCTGCCGGCCAGGCGCCAAACTTGACACGAATTTACAGACACTAGCGCCACCTGCCGGCCAGAAGCCACACTTAACACGGTTTTATAGACACTAGCGCCCTCTGCCGGCCAGGCGCCAAACTTGACACGAATTTACAGACACTAGCGCCCTCTGCCGGCCAGAAGCCACACTTAACACGGTTTTATAGACACTAGTGCCCTCTACCGGCCAGACGCCAAACTTGCACGAATTCACAGACACTAGCGCCACCTGCCGGCCAGAAGCCACACTTAACACGGTTTTATAGACACTAGCGCCCTCTGCCGGCCAGAAGACAAACTAAACACGGTTTTATAGACACTAGCGCCCTCTGCCGGCCAGGCGCCAAACTTGACACGAATTTACAGACACTAGCGCCACCTGCCGGCCAGAAGCCACACTTAACACGGTTTTATAGACACTAGCGCCCTCTGCCGGCCAGGCGCCAAACTTGACACGAATTTACAGACACTAGCGCCCTCTGCCGGCCAGAAGCCACACTTAACACGGTTTTATAGACACTAGTGCCCTCTACCGGCCAGACGCCAAACTTGACACGAATTTACAGACACTAGCGCCACCTGCCGGCCAGAAGCCACACTTAACACGGTTTTATAGACACTAGCGCCCTCTGCCGGCCAGGCGCCAAACTTGACACGGTTTTTTTTTTTCGATGTTATTACTATTTCATACAACTTTTATATGTTACACCTCGACAAGTTCTTATATCCTACCGGCCAGAAGAAAAACTAAACACGGTTTTATAGACACTAGCGCCACCTGCCGGCAAGAAGACAAACTAAACACGGTTTTATAGACACTAGCGCCCTCTGCCGGCCTGAAGCCACGCTTAACACGGTTTTATACACACTAGCGCCACCTGCCGGCCAGAAGACAAACTAAACACGGTTTTATAGACACTAGCGCCCTCTGCCAGCCAGACGCCAAACTTGACACGAATTTACAGACACTAGCGCCCTCTGCCGGCCAGAAGACAAACTAAACACGGTTTTATAGACACTAGCGCCCTCTGCCGGCCAGACGCCAAACTTGACACGAATTTACAGACACTAGCGCCACCTGCCGGCCAGAAGCCACACTTAACACGGTTTTATAGACACTAGCGCCCTCTGCCGGCCAGGCGCCAAACTTGCACGAATTCACAGACACTAGCGCCACCTGCCGGCCAGAAGCCACACTTAACACGGTTTTATAGACACTAGCGCCCTCTGCCGGCCAGAAGACAAACTAAACACGGTTTTATAGACACTAGCGCCACCTGCCGGCCAGAAGCCACACTTAACACGGTTTTATAGACACTAGCGCCCTCTGCCGGCCAGGCGCCAAACTTGACACGGTTTTTTTTTTTCGATGTTATTACTATTTCATACAACTTTTATATGTTACACCTCGACAAGTTCTTATATCCTACCGGCCAGAAGAAAAACTAAACACGGTTTTATAGACACTAGCGCCACCTGCCGGCAAGAAGACAAACTAAACACGGTTTTATAGACACTAGCGCCCTCTGCCGGCCTGAAGCCACGCTTAACACGGTTTTATACACACTAGCGCCACCTGCCGGCCAGAAGACAAACTAAACACGGTTTTATAGACACTAGCGCCCTCTGCCAGCCAGACGCCAAACTTGACACGAATTTACAGACACTAGCGCCCTCTGCCGGCCAGAAGACAAACTAAACACGGTTTTATAGACACTAGCGCCCTCTGCCGGCCAGACGCCAAACTTGACACGAATTTACAGACACTAGCGCCCTCTGCCGGCCAGAAGACAAACTAAACACGGTTTTATAGACACTAGCGCCCTCTGCCGGCCAGGCGCCAAACTTGCACGAATTCACAGACACTAGCGCCACCTGCCGGCCAGAAGCCACACTTAACACGGTTTTATAGACACTAGCGCCCTCTGCCGGCCAGAAGACAAACTAAACACGGTTTTATAGACACTAGCGCCACCTGCCGGCCAGAAGCCACACTTAACACGGTTTTATAGACACTAGCGCCCTCTGCCGGCCAGGCGCCAAACTTGACACGGTTTTTTTTTTCGATGTTATTACTATTTCATACAACTTTTATATGTTACACCTCGACAAGTTCTTATATCCTACCGGCCAGAAGAAAAACTAAACACGGTTTTATAGACACTAGCGCCACCTGCCGGCAAGAAGACAAACTAAACACGGTTTTATAGACACTAGCGCCCTCTGCCGGCCTGAAGCCACGCTTAACACGGTTTTATACACACTAGCGCCACCTGCCGGCCAGAAGACAAACTAAACACGGTTTTATAGACACTAGCGCCCTCTGCCAGCCAGACGCCAAACTTGACACGAATTTACAGACACTAGCGCCCTCTGCCGGCCAGAAGACAAACTAAACACGGTTTTATAGACACTAGCGCCCTCTGCCGGCCAGACGCCAAACTTGACACGAATTTACAGACACTAGCGCCACCTGCCGGCCAGAAGCCACACTTAACACGGTTTTATAGACACTAGCGCCCTCTGCCGGCCAGGCGCCAAACTTGCACGAATTCACAGACACTAGCGCCACCTGCCGGCCAGAAGCCACACTTAACACGGTTTTATAGACACTAGCGCCCTCTGCCGGCCAGACGCCAAACTTGACACGAATTTACAGACACTAGCGCCCTCTGCCGGCCAGAAGCCACACTTAACACGGTTTTATAGACACTAGTGCCCTCTACCGGCCAGACGCCAAACTTGACACGAATTTACAGACACTAGCGCCACCTGCCGGCCAGAAGCCACACTTAACACGGTTTTATAGACACTAGCGCCCTCTGCCGGCCAGGCGCCAAACTTGACACGGTTTTTTTTTTTCGATGTTATTACTATTTCATACAACTTTTATATGTTACACCTCGACAAGTTCTTATATCCTACCGGCCAGAAGAAAAACTAAACACGGTTTTATAGACACTAGCGCCACCTGCCGGCAAGAAGACAAACTAAACACGGTTTTATAGACACTAGCGCCCTCTGCCGGCCTGAAGCCACGCTTAACACGGTTTTATACACACTAGCGCCACCTGCCGGCCAGAAGACAAACTAAACACGGTTTTATAGACACTAGCGCCCTCTGCCAGCCAGACGCCAAACTTGACACGAATTTACAGACACTAGCGCCCTCTGCCGGCCAGAAGACAAACTAAACACGGTTTTATAGACACTAGCGCCCTCTGCCGGCCAGACTCCAAACTTGACACGAATTTACAGACACTAGCGCCACCTGCCGGCCAGAAGCCACACTTAACACGGTTTTATAGACACTAGCGCCACCTGCCGGCCAGAAGCCACACTTAACACGGTTTTATAGACACTAGCGCCCTCTGCCGGCCAGAAGACAAACTAAACACGGTTTTATAGACACTAGCGCCCTCTGCCGGCCAGGCGCCAAACTTGACACGAATTTACAGACACTAGCGCCACCTGCCGGCCAGAAGCCACACTTAACACGGTTTTATAGACACTAGCGCCCTCTGCCGGCCAGACGCCAAACTTGACACGAATTTACAGACACTAGCGCCCTCTGCCGGCCAGAAGCCACACTTAACACGGTTTTATAGACACTAGTGCCCTCTACCGGCCAGACGCCAAACTTGACACGAATTTACAGACACTAGCGCCACCTGCCGGCCAGAAGCCACACTTAACACGGTTTTATAGACACTAGCGCCCTCTGCCGGCCAGACGCCAAACTTGACACGGTTTTTTTTTTTCGATGTTATTACTATTTCATACAACTTTTATATGTTACACCTCGACAAGTTCTTATATCCTACCGGCCAGAAGAAAAACTAAACACGGTTTTATAGACACTAGCGCCACCTGCCGGCAAGAAGACAAACTAAACACGGTTTTATAGACACTAGCGCCCTCTGCCGGCCTGAAGCCACGCTTAACACGGTTTTATACACACTAGCGCCACCTGCCGGCCAGAAGACAAACTAAACACGGTTTTATAGACACTAGCGCCCTCTGCCAGCCAGACGCCAAACTTGACACGAATTTACAGACACTAGCGCCCTCTGCCGGCCAGAAGACAAACTAAACACGGTTTTATAGACACTAGCGCCCTCTGCCGGCCAGACGCCAAACTTGACACGAATTTACAGACACTAGCGCCACCTGCCGGCCAGAAGCCACACTTAACACGGTTTTATAGACACTAGCGCCCTCTGCCGGCCAGGCGCCAAACTTGCACGAATTCACAGACACTAGCGCCACCTGCCGGCCAGAAGCCACACTTAACACGGTTTTATAGACACTAGCGCCCTCTGCCGGCCAGAAGACAAACTAAACACGGTTTTATAGACACTAGCGCCACCTGCCGGCCAGAAGCCACACTTAACACGGTTTTATAGACACTAGCGCCCTCTGCCGGCCAGAAGACAAACTAAACACGGTTTTATAGACACTAGCGCCCTCTGCCGGCCAGGCGCCAAACTTGACACGAATTTACAGACACTAGCGCCACCTGCCGGCCAGAAGCCACACTTAACACGGTTTTATAGACACTAGCGCCCTCTGCCGGCCAGGCGCCAAACTTGACACGAATTTACAGACACTAGCGCCCTCTGCCGGCCAGAAGCCACACTTAACACGGTTTTATAGACACTAGTGCCCTCTACCGGCCAGACGCCAAACTTGCACGAATTCACAGACACTAGCGCCACCTGCCGGCCAGAAGCCACACTTAACACGGTTTTATAGACACTAGCGCCCTCTGCCGGCCAGAAGACAAACTAAACACGGTTTTATAGACACTAGCGCCCTCTGCCGGCCAGGCGCCAAACTTGACACGAATTTACAGACACTAGCGCCACCTGCCGGCCAGAAGCCACACTTAACACGGTTTTATAGACACTAGCGCCCTCTGCCGGCCAGGCGCCAAACTTGACACGAATTTACAGACACTAGCGCCCTCTGCCGGCCAGAAGCCACACTTAACACGGTTTTATAGACACTAGTGCCCTCTACCGGCCAGACGCCAAACTTGACACGAATTTACAGACACTAGCGCCACCTGCCGGCCAGAAGCCACACTTAACACGGTTTTATAGACACTAGCGCCCTCTGCCGGCCAGGCGCCAAACTTGACACGGTTTTTTTTTTTCGATGTTATTACTATTTCATACAACTTTTATATGTTACACCTCGACAAGTTCTTATATCCTACCGGCCAGAAGAAAAACTAAACACGGTTTTATAGACACTAGCGCCACCTGCCGGCAAGAAGACAAACTAAACACGGTTTTATAGACACTAGCGCCCTCTGCCGGCCTGAAGCCACGCTTAACACGGTTTTATACACACTAGCGCCACCTGCCGGCCAGAAGACAAACTAAACACGGTTTTATAGACACTAGCGCCCTCTGCCAGCCAGACGCCAAACTTGACACGAATTTACAGACACTAGCGCCCTCTGCCGGCCAGAAGACAAACTAAACACGGTTTTATAGACACTAGCGCCCTCTGCCGGCCAGACGCCAAACTTGACACGAATTTACAGACACTAGCGCCCTCTGCCGGCCAGAAGACAAACTAAACACGGTTTTATAGACACTAGCGCCCTCTGCCGGCCAGAAGACAAACTAAACACGGTTTTATAGACACTAGCGCCCTCTGCCGGCCAGGCGCCAAACTTGACACGAATTTACAGACACTAGCGCCACCTGCCGGCCAGAAGCCACACTTAACACGGTTTTATAGACACTAGCGCCCTCTGCCGGCCAGACGCCAAACTTGACACGAATTTACAGACACTAGCGCCCTCTGCCGGCCAGAAGCCACACTTAACACGGTTTTATAGACACTAGTGCCCTCTACCGGCCAGACGCCAAACTTGACACGAATTTACAGACACTAGCGCCACCTGCCGGCCAGAAGCCACACTTAACACGGTTTTATAGACACTAGCGCCCTCTGCCGGCCAGACGCCAAACTTGACACGGTTTTTTTTTTTCGATGTTATTACTATTTCATACAACTTTTATATGTTACACCTCGACAAGTTCTTATATCCTACCGGCCAGAAGAAAAACTAAACACGGTTTTATAGACACTAGCGCCACCTGCCGGCAAGAAGACAAACTAAACACGGTTTTATAGACACTAGCGCCCTCTGCCGGCCTGAAGCCACGCTTAACACGGTTTTATACACACTAGCGCCACCTGCCGGCCAGAAGACAAACTAAACACGGTTTTATAGACACTAGCGCCACCTGCCGGCCAGAAGCCACACTTAACACGGTTTTATAGACACTAGCGCCCTCTGCCGGCCAGAAGACAAACTAAACACGGTTTTATAGACACTAGCGCCCTCTGCCGGCCAGGCGCCAAACTTGACACGAATTTACAGACACTAGCGCCACCTGCCGGCCAGAAGCCACACTTAACACGGTTTTATAGACACTAGCGCCCTCTGCCGGCCAGGCGCCAAACTTGACACGAATTTACAGACACTAGCGCCCTCTGCCGGCCAGAAGCCACACTTAACACGGTTTTATAGACACTAGTGCCCTCTACCGGCCAGACGCCAAACTTGCACGAATTCACAGACACTAGCGCCACCTGCCGGCCAGAAGCCACACTTAACACGGTTTTATAGACACTAGCGCCCTCTGCCGGCCAGAAGACAAACTAAACACGGTTTTATAGACACTAGCGCCCTCTGCCGGCCAGGCGCCAAACTTGACACGAATTTACAGACACTAGCGCCACCTGCCGGCCAGAAGCCACACTTAACACGGTTTTATAGACACTAGCGCCCTCTGCCGGCCAGGCGCCAAACTTGACACGAATTTACAGACACTAGCGCCCTCTGCCGGCCAGAAGCCACACTTAACACGGTTTTATAGACACTAGTGCCCTCTACCGGCCAGACGCCAAACTTGACACGAATTTACAGACACTAGCGCCACCTGCCGGCCAGAAGCCACACTTAACACGGTTTTATAGACACTAGCGCCCTCTGCCGGCCAGGCGCCAAACTTGACACGGTTTTTTTTTTTCGATGTTATTACTATTTCATACAACTTTTATATGTTACACCTCGACAAGTTCTTATATCCTACCGGCCAGAAGAAAAACTAAACACGGTTTTATAGACACTAGCGCCACCTGCCGGCAAGAAGACAAACTAAACACGGTTTTATAGACACTAGCGCCCTCTGCCGGCCTGAAGCCACGCTTAACACGGTTTTATACACACTAGCGCCACCTGCCGGCCAGAAGACAAACTAAACACGGTTTTATAGACACTAGCGCCCTCTGCCAGCCAGACGCCAAACTTGACACGAATTTACAGACACTAGCGCCCTCTGCCGGCCAGAAGACAAACTAAACACGGTTTTATAGACACTAGCGCCCTCTGCCGGCCAGACGCCAAACTTGACACGAATTTACAGACACTAGCGCCACCTGCCGGCCAGAAGCCACACTTAACACGGTTTTATAGACACTAGCGCCCTCTGCCGGCCAGGCGCCAAACTTGCACGAATTCACAGACACTAGCGCCACCTGCCGGCCAGAAGCCACACTTAACACGGTTTTATAGACACTAGCGCCCTCTGCCGGCCAGAAGACAAACTAAACACGGTTTTATAGACACTAGCGCCACCTGCCGGCCAGAAGCCACACTTAACACGGTTTTATAGACACTAGCGCCCTCTGCCGGCCAGGCGCCAAACTTGACACGGTTTTTTTTTTTCGATGTTATTACTATTTCATACAACTTTTATATGTTACACCTCGACAAGTTCTTATATCCTACCGGCCAGAAGAAAAACTAAACACGGTTTTATAGACACTAGCGCCACCTGCCGGCAAGAAGACAAACTAAACACGGTTTTATAGACACTAGCGCCCTCTGCCGGCCTGAAGCCACGCTTAACACGGTTTTATACACACTAGCGCCACCTGCCGGCCAGAAGACAAACTAAACACGGTTTTATAGACACTAGCGCCCTCTGCCAGCCAGACGCCAAACTTGACACGAATTTACAGACACTAGCGCCCTCTGCCGGCCAGAAGACAAACTAAACACGGTTTTATAGACACTAGCGCCCTCTGCCGGCCAGACGCCAAACTTGACACGAATTTACAGACACTAGCGCCCTCTGCCGGCCAGAAGACAAACTAAACACGGTTTTATAGACACTAGCGCCCTCTGCCGGCCAGGCGCCAAACTTGCACGAATTCACAGACACTAGCGCCACCTGCCGGCCAGAAGCCACACTTAACACGGTTTTATAGACACTAGCGCCCTCTGCCGGCCAGAAGACAAACTAAACACGGTTTTATAGACACTAGCGCCACCTGCCGGCCAGAAGCCACACTTAACACGGTTTTATAGACACTAGCGCCCTCTGCCGGCCAGGCGCCAAACTTGACACGGTTTTTTTTTTCGATGTTATTACTATTTCATACAACTTTTATATGTTACACCTCGACAAGTTCTTATATCCTACCGGCCAGAAGAAAAACTAAACACGGTTTTATAGACACTAGCGCCACCTGCCGGCAAGAAGACAAACTAAACACGGTTTTATAGACACTAGCGCCCTCTGCCGGCCTGAAGCCACGCTTAACACGGTTTTATACACACTAGCGCCACCTGCCGGCCAGAAGACAAACTAAACACGGTTTTATAGACACTAGCGCCCTCTGCCAGCCAGACGCCAAACTTGACACGAATTTACAGACACTAGCGCCCTCTGCCGGCCAGAAGACAAACTAAACACGGTTTTATAGACACTAGCGCCCTCTGCCGGCCAGGCGCCAAACTTGCACGAATTCACAGACACTAGCGCCACCTGCCGGCCAGGCGCCAAACTTGCACGAATTCACAGACACTAGCGCCACCTGCCGGCCAGGCGCCAAACTTGCACGAATTCACAGACACTAGCGCCACCTGCCGGCCAGAAGCCACACTTAACACGGTTTTATAGACACTAGCGCCCTCTGCCGGCCAGGCGCCAAACTTGCACGAATTCACAGACACTAGCGCCACCTGCCGGCCAGAAGCCACACTTAACACGGTTTTATAGACACTAGCGCCCTCTGCCGGCCAGACGCCAAACTTGACACGAATTTACAGACACTAGCGCCACCTGCCGGCCAGAAGCCACACTTAACACGGTTTTATAGACACTAGCGCCCATTGCCGGCCAGGCGCCAAACTTGCACGAATTCACAGACACTAGCGCCACCTGCCGGCCAGAAGCCACACTTAACACGGTTTTATAGACACTAGCGCCCTCTGCCGGCCAGACGCCAAACTTGACACGAATTTACAGACACTAGCGCCCTCTGCCGGCCAGAAGCCACACTTAACACGGTTTTATAGACACTAGTGCCCTCTACCGGCCAGACGCCAAACTTGACACGAATTTACAGACACTAGCGCCACCTGCCGGCCAGAAGCCACACTTAACACGGTTTTATAGACACTAGCGCCCTCTGCCGGCCAGGCGCCAAACTTGACACGGTTTTTTTTTTTCGATGTTATTACTATTTCATACAACTTTTATATGTTACACCTCGACAAGTTCTTATATCCTACCGGCCAGAAGAAAAACTAAACACGGTTTTATAGACACTAGCGCCACCTGCCGGCAAGAAGACAAACTAAACACGGTTTTATAGACACTAGCGCCCTCTGCCGGCCTGAAGCCACGCTTAACACGGTTTTATACACACTAGCGCCACCTGCCGGCCAGAAGACAAACTAAACACGGTTTTATAGACACTAGCGCCCTCTGCCAGCCAGACGCCAAACTTGACACGAATTTACAGACACTAGCGCCCTCTGCCGGCCAGAAGACAAACTAAACACGGTTTTATAGACACTAGCGCCCTCTGCCGGCCAGACTCCAAACTTGACACGAATTTACAGACACTAGCGCCACCTGCCGGCCAGAAGCCACACTTAACACGGTTTTATAGACACTAGCGCCACCTGCCGGCCAGAAGCCACACTTAACACGGTTTTATAGACACTAGCGCCCTCTGCCGGCCAGAAGACAAACTAAACACGGTTTTATAGACACTAGCGCCCTCTGCCGGCCAGGCGCCAAACTTGACACGAATTTACAGACACTAGCGCCACCTGCCGGCCAGAAGCCACACTTAACACGGTTTTATAGACACTAGCGCCCTCTGCCGGCCAGACGCCAAACTTGACACGAATTTACAGACACTAGCGCCCTCTGCCGGCCAGAAGCCACACTTAACACGGTTTTATAGACACTAGTGCCCTCTACCGGCCAGACGCCAAACTTGACACGAATTTACAGACACTAGCGCCACCTGCCGGCCAGAAGCCACACTTAACACGGTTTTATAGACACTAGCGCCCTCTGCCGGCCAGACGCCAAACTTGACACGGTTTTTTTTTTTCGATGTTATTACTATTTCATACAACTTTTATATGTTACACCTCGACAAGTTCTTATATCCTACCGGCCAGAAGAAAAACTAAACACGGTTTTATAGACACTAGCGCCACCTGCCGGCAAGAAGACAAACTAAACACGGTTTTATAGACACTAGCGCCCTCTGCCGGCCTGAAGCCACGCTTAACACGGTTTTATACACACTAGCGCCACCTGCCGGCCAGAAGACAAACTAAACACGGTTTTATAGACACTAGCGCCCTCTGCCAGCCAGACGCCAAACTTGACACGAATTTACAGACACTAGCGCCCTCTGCCGGCCAGAAGACAAACTAAACACGGTTTTATAGACACTAGCGCCCTCTGCCGGCCAGACGCCAAACTTGACACGAATTTACAGACACTAGCGCCACCTGCCGGCCAGAAGCCACACTTAACACGGTTTTATAGACACTAGCGCCCTCTGCCGGCCAGGCGCCAAACTTGCACGAATTCACAGACACTAGCGCCACCTGCCGGCCAGAAGCCACACTTAACACGGTTTTATAGACACTAGCGCCCTCTGCCGGCCAGAAGACAAACTAAACACGGTTTTATAGACACTAGCGCCACCTGCCGGCCAGAAGCCACACTTAACACGGTTTTATAGACACTAGCGCCCTCTGCCGGCCAGAAGACAAACTAAACACGGTTTTATAGACACTAGCGCCCTCTGCCGGCCAGGCGCCAAACTTGACACGAATTTACAGACACTAGCGCCACCTGCCGGCCAGAAGCCACACTTAACACGGTTTTATAGACACTAGCGCCCTCTGCCGGCCAGGCGCCAAACTTGACACGAATTTACAGACACTAGCGCCCTCTGCCGGCCAGAAGCCACACTTAACACGGTTTTATAGACACTAGTGCCCTCTACCGGCCAGACGCCAAACTTGCACGAATTCACAGACACTAGCGCCACCTGCCGGCCAGAAGCCACACTTAACACGGTTTTATAGACACTAGCGCCCTCTGCCGGCCAGAAGACAAACTAAACACGGTTTTATAGACACTAGCGCCCTCTGCCGGCCAGGCGCCAAACTTGACACGAATTTACAGACACTAGCGCCACCTGCCGGCCAGAAGCCACACTTAACACGGTTTTATAGACACTAGCGCCCTCTGCCGGCCAGGCGCCAAACTTGACACGAATTTACAGACACTAGCGCCCTCTGCCGGCCAGAAGCCACACTTAACACGGTTTTATAGACACTAGTGCCCTCTACCGGCCAGACGCCAAACTTGACACGAATTTACAGACACTAGCGCCACCTGCCGGCCAGAAGCCACACTTAACACGGTTTTATAGACACTAGCGCCCTCTGCCGGCCAGGCGCCAAACTTGACACGGTTTTTTTTTTTCGATGTTATTACTATTTCATACAACTTTTATATGTTACACCTCGACAAGTTCTTATATCCTACCGGCCAGAAGAAAAACTAAACACGGTTTTATAGACACTAGCGCCACCTGCCGGCAAGAAGACAAACTAAACACGGTTTTATAGACACTAGCGCCCTCTGCCGGCCTGAAGCCACGCTTAACACGGTTTTATACACACTAGCGCCACCTGCCGGCCAGAAGACAAACTAAACACGGTTTTATAGACACTAGCGCCCTCTGCCAGCCAGACGCCAAACTTGACACGAATTTACAGACACTAGCGCCCTCTGCCGGCCAGAAGACAAACTAAACACGGTTCTATAGACACTAGCGCCCTCTGCCGGCCAGACGCCAAACTTGACACGAATTTACAGACACTAGCGCCACCTGCCGGCCAGAAGCCACACTTAACACGGTTTTATAGACACTAGCGCCCTCTGCCGGCCAGGCGCCAAACTTGCACGAATTCACAGACACTAGCGCCACCTGCCGGCCAGAAGCCACACTTAACACGGTTTTATAGACACTAGCGCCCTCTGCCGGCCAGAAGACAAACTAAACACGGTTTTATAGACACTAGCGCCACCTGCCGGCCAGAAGCCACACTTAACACGGTTTTATAGACACTAGCGCCCTCTGCCGGCCAGGCGCCAAACTTGACACGGTTTTTTTTTTTCGATGTTATTACTATTTCATACAACTTTTATATGTTACACCTCGACAAGTTCTTATATCCTACCGGCCAGAAGAAAAACTAAACACGGTTTTATAGACACTAGCGCCACCTGCCGGCAAGAAGACAAACTAAACACGGTTTTATAGACACTAGCGCCCTCTGCCGGCCTGAAGCCACGCTTAACACGGTTTTATACACACTAGCGCCACCTGCCGGCCAGAAGACAAACTAAACACGGTTTTATAGACACTAGCGCCCTCTGCCAGCCAGACGCCAAACTTGACACGAATTTACAGACACTAGCGCCCTCTGCCGGCCAGAAGACAAACTAAACACGGTTTTATAGACACTAGCGCCCTCTGCCGGCCAGACGCCAAACTTGACACGAATTTACAGACACTAGCGCCCTCTGCCGGCCAGAAGACAAACTAAACACGGTTTTATAGACACTAGCGCCCTCTGCCGGCCAGGCGCCAAACTTGCACGAATTCACAGACACTAGCGCCACCTGCCGGCCAGAAGCCACACTTAACACGGTTTTATAGACACTAGCGCCCTCTGCCGGCCAGAAGACAAACTAAACACGGTTTTATAGACACTAGCGCCACCTGCCGGCCAGAAGCCACACTTAACACGGTTTTATAGACACTAGCGCCCTCTGCCGGCCAGGCGCCAAACTTGACACGGTTTTTTTTTTCGATGTTATTACTATTTCATACAACTTTTATATGTTACACCTCGACAAGTTCTTATATCCTACCGGCCAGAAGAAAAACTAAACACGGTTTTATAGACACTAGCGCCACCTGCCGGCAAGAAGACAAACTAAACACGGTTTTATAGACACTAGCGCCCTCTGCCGGCCTGAAGCCACGCTTAACACGGTTTTATACACACTAGCGCCACCTGCCGGCCAGAAGACAAACTAAACACGGTTTTATAGACACTAGCGCCCTCTGCCAGCCAGACGCCAAACTTGACACGAATTTACAGACACTAGCGCCCTCTGCCGGCCAGAAGACAAACTAAACACGGTTTTATAGACACTAGCGCCCTCTGCCGGCCAGACGCCAAACTTGACACGAATTTACAGACACTAGCGCCACCTGCCGGCCAGAAGCCACACTTAACACGGTTTTATAGACACTAGCGCCCTCTGCCGGCCAGGCGCCAAACTTGCACGAATTCACAGACACTAGCGCCACCTGCCGGCCAGAAGCCACACTTAACACGGTTTTATAGACACTAGCGCCCTCTGCCGGCCAGACGCCACACTTAACACGGTTTTATAGACACTAGTGCCCTCTACCGGCCAGACGCCAAACTTGACACGAATTTACAGACACTAGCGCCACCTGCCGGCCAGAAGCCACACTTAACACGGTTTTATAGACACTAGCGCCCTCTGCCGGCCAGGCGCCAAACTTGACACGGTTTTTTTTTTTCGATGTTATTACTATTTCATACAACTTTTATATGTTACACCTCGACAAGTTCTTATATCCTACCGGCCAGAAGAAAAACTAAACACGGTTTTATAGACACTAGCGCCACCTGCCGGCAAGAAGACAAACTAAACACGGTTTTATAGACACTAGCGCCCTCTGCCGGCCTGAAGCCACGCTTAACACGGTTTTATACACACTAGCGCCACCTGCCGGCCAGAAGACAAACTAAACACGGTTTTATAGACACTAGCGCCCTCTGCCAGCCAGACGCCAAACTTGACACGAATTTACAGACACTAGCGCCCTCTGCCGGCCAGAAGACAAACTAAACACGGTTTTATAGACACTAGCGCCCTCTGCCGGCCAGACTCCAAACTTGACACGAATTTACAGACACTAGCGCCACCTGCCGGCCAGAAGCCACACTTAACACGGTTTTATAGACACTAGCGCCCTCTGCCGGCCAGGCGCCAAACTTGCACGAATTCACAGACACTAGCGCCACCTGCCGGCCAGAAGCCACACTTAACACGGTTTTATAGACACTAGCGCCCTCTGCCGGCCAGAAGACAAACTAAACACGGTTTTATAGACACTAGCGCCACCTGCCGGCCAGAAGCCACACTTAACACGGTTTCATAGACACTAGCGCCCTCTGCCGGCCAGGCGCCAAACTTGACACGAATTTACAGACACTAGCGCCCTCTGCCGGCCAGAAGCCACACTTAACACGGTTTTATAGACACTAGTGCCCTCTACCGGCCAGACGCCAAACTTGACACGAATTTACAGACACTAGCGCCACCTGCCGGCCAGAAGCCACACTTAACACGGTTTTATAGACACTAGCGCCCTCTGCCGGCCAGGCGCCAAACTTGACACGGTTTTTTTTTTTCGATGTTATTACTATTTCATACAACTTTTATATGTTACACCTCGACAAGTTCTTATATCCTACCGGCCAGAAGAAAAACTAAACACGGTTTTATAGACACTAGCGCCACCTGCCGGCAAGAAGACAAACTAAACACGGTTTTATAGACACTAGCGCCCTCTGCCGGCCTGAAGCCACGCTTAACACGGTTTTATACACACTAGCGCCACCTGCCGGCCAGAAGACAAACTAAACACGGTTTTATAGACACTAGCGCCCTCTGCCAGCCAGACGCCAAACTTGACACGAATTTACAGACACTAGCGCCCTCTGCCGGCCAGAAGACAAACTAAACACGGTTTTATAGACACTAGCGCCCTCTGCCGGCCAGACGCCAAACTTGACACGAATTTACAGACACTAGCGCCCTCTGCCGGCCAGAAGACAAACTAAACACGGTTTTATAGACACTAGCGCCCTCTGCCGGCCAGGCGCCAAACTTGCACGAATTCACAGACACTAGCGCCACCTGCCGGCCAGAAGCCACACTTAACACGGTTTTATAGACACTAGCGCCCTCTGCCGGCCAGAAGACAAACTAAACACGGTTTTATAGACACTAGCGCCACCTGCCGGCCAGAAGCCACACTTAACACGGTTTTATAGACACTAGCGCCCTCTGCCGGCCAGGCGCCAAACTTGACACGGTTTTTTTTTTCGATGTTATTACTATTTCATACAACTTTTATATGTTACACCTCGACAAGTTCTTATATCCTACCGGCCAGAAGAAAAACTAAACACGGTTTTATAGACACTAGCGCCACCTGCCGGCAAGAAGACAAACTAAACACGGTTTTATAGACACTAGCGCCCTCTGCCGGCCTGAAGCCACGCTTAACACGGTTTTATACACACTAGCGCCACCTGCCGGCCAGAAGACAAACTAAACACGGTTTTATAGACACTAGCGCCCTCTGCCAGCCAGACGCCAAACTTGACACGAATTTACAGACACTAGCGCCCTCTGCCGGCCAGAAGACAAACTAAACACGGTTTTATAGACACTAGCGCCCTCTGCCGGCCAGACGCCAAACTTGACACGAATTTACAGACACTAGCGCCACCTGCCGGCCAGAAGCCACACTTAACACGGTTTTATAGACACTAGCGCCCTCTGCCGGCCAGGCGCCAAACTTGCACGAATTCACAGACACTAGCGCCACCTGCCGGCCAGAAGCCACACTTAACACGGTTTTATAGACACTAGCGCCCTCTGCCGGCCAGACGCCAAACTTGACACGAATTTACAGACACTAGCGCCCTCTGCCGGCCAGAAGCCACACTTAACACGGTTTTATAGACACTAGTGCCCTCTACCGGCCAGACGCCAAACTTGACACGAATTTACAGACACTAGCGCCACCTGCCGGCCAGAAGCCACACTTAACACGGTTTTATAGACACTAGCGCCCTCTGCCGGCCAGGCGCCAAACTTGACACGGTTTTTTTTTTTCGATGTTATTACTATTTCATACAACTTTTATATGTTACACCTCGACAAGTTCTTATATCCTACCGGCCAGAAGAAAAACTAAACACGGTTTTATAGACACTAGCGCCACCTGCCGGCAAGAAGACAAACTAAACACGGTTTTATAGACACTAGCGCCCTCTGCCGGCCTGAAGCCACGCTTAACACGGTTTTATACACACTAGCGCCACCTGCCGGCCAGAAGACAAACTAAACACGGTTTTATAGACACTAGCGCCCTCTGCCAGCCAGACGCCAAACTTGACACGAATTTACAGACACTAGCGCCCTCTGCCGGCCAGAAGACAAACTAAACACGGTTTTATAGACACTAGCGCCCTCTGCCGGCCAGACTCCAAACTTGACACGAATTTACAGACACTAGCGCCACCTGCCGGCCAGAAGCCACACTTAACACGGTTTTATAGACACTAGCGCCACCTGCCGGCCAGAAGCCACACTTAACACGGTTTTATAGACACTAGCGCCCTCTGCCGGCCAGAAGACAAACTAAACACGGTTTTATAGACACTAGCGCCCTCTGCCGGCCAGGCGCCAAACTTGACACGAATTTACAGACACTAGCGCCACCTGCCGGCCAGAAGCCACACTTAACACGGTTTTATAGACACTAGCGCCCTCTGCCGGCCAGACGCCAAACTTGACACGAATTTACAGACACTAGCGCCCTCTGCCGGCCAGAAGCCACACTTAACACGGTTTTATAGACACTAGTGCCCTCTACCGGCCAGACGCCAAACTTGACACGAATTTACAGACACTAGCGCCACCTGCCGGCCAGAAGCCACACTTAACACGGTTTTATAGACACTAGCGCCCTCTGCCGGCCAGACGCCAAACTTGACACGGTTTTTTTTTTTCGATGTTATTACTATTTCATACAACTTTTATATGTTACACCTCGACAAGTTCTTATATCCTACCGGCCAGAAGAAAAACTAAACACGGTTTTATAGACACTAGCGCCACCTGCCGGCAAGAAGACAAACTAAACACGGTTTTATAGACACTAGCGCCCTCTGCCGGCCTGAAGCCACGCTTAACACGGTTTTATACACACTAGCGCCACCTGCCGGCCAGAAGACAAACTAAACACGGTTTTATAGACACTAGCGCCCTCTGCCAGCCAGACGCCAAACTTGACACGAATTTACAGACACTAGCGCCCTCTGCCGGCCAGAAGACAAACTAAACACGGTTTTATAGACACTAGCGCCCTCTGCCGGCCAGACGCCAAACTTGACACGAATTTACAGACACTAGCGCCACCTGCCGGCCAGAAGCCACACTTAACACGGTTTTATAGACACTAGCGCCCTCTGCCGGCCAGGCGCCAAACTTGCACGAATTCACAGACACTAGCGCCACCTGCCGGCCAGAAGCCACACTTAACACGGTTTTATAGACACTAGCGCCCTCTGCCGGCCAGAAGACAAACTAAACACGGTTTTATAGACACTAGCGCCACCTGCCGGCCAGAAGCCACACTTAACACGGTTTTATAGACACTAGCGCCCTCTGCCGGCCAGAAGACAAACTAAACACGGTTTTATAGACACTAGCGCCCTCTGCCGGCCAGGCGCCAAACTTGACACGAATTTACAGACACTAGCGCCACCTGCCGGCCAGAAGCCACACTTAACACGGTTTTATAGACACTAGCGCCCTCTGCCGGCCAGGCGCCAAACTTGACACGAATTTACAGACACTAGCGCCCTCTGCCGGCCAGAAGCCACACTTAACACGGTTTTATAGACACTAGTGCCCTCTACCGGCCAGACGCCAAACTTGCACGAATTCACAGACACTAGCGCCACCTGCCGGCCAGAAGCCACACTTAACACGGTTTTATAGACACTAGCGCCCTCTGCCGGCCAGAAGACAAACTAAACACGGTTTTATAGACACTAGCGCCCTCTGCCGGCCAGGCGCCAAACTTGACACAAATTTACAGACACTAGCGCCACCTGCCGGCCAGAAGCCACACTTAACACGGTTTTATAGACACTAGCGCCCTCTGCCGGCCAGGCGCCAAACTTGACACGAATTTACAGACACTAGCGCCCTCTGCCGGCCAGAAGCCACACTTAACACGGTTTTATAGACACTAGTGCCCTCTACCGGCCAGACGCCAAACTTGACACGAATTTACAGACACTAGCGCCACCTGCCGGCCAGAAGCCACACTTAACACGGTTTTATAGACACTAGCGCCCTCTGCCGGCCAGGCGCCAAACTTGACACGGTTTTTTTTTTTCGATGTTATTACTATTTCATACAACTTTTATATGTTACACCTCGACAAGTTCTTATATCCTACCGGCCAGAAGAAAAACTAAACACGGTTTTATAGACACTAGCGCCACCTGCCGGCAAGAAGACAAACTAAACACGGTTTTATAGACACTAGCGCCCTCTGCCGGCCTGAAGCCACGCTTAACACGGTTTTATACACACTAGCGCCACCTGCCGGCCAGAAGACAAACTAAACACGGTTTTATAGACACTAGCGCCCTCTGCCAGCCAGACGCCAAACTTGACACGAATTTACAGACACTAGCGCCCTCTGCCGGCCAGAAGACAAACTAAACACGGTTTTATAGACACTAGCGCCCTCTGCCGGCCAGACGCCAAACTTGACACGAATTTACAGACACTAGCGCCACCTGCCGGCCAGAAGCCACACTTAACACGGTTTTATAGACACTAGCGCCCTCTGCCGGCCAGGCGCCAAACTTGCACGAATTCACAGACACTAGCGCCACCTGCCGGCCAGAAGCCACACTTAACACGGTTTTATAGACACTAGCGCCCTCTGCCGGCCAGAAGACAAACTAAACACGGTTTTATAGACACTAGCGCCACCTGCCGGCCAGAAGCCACACTTAACACGGTTTTATAGACACTAGCGCCCTCTGCCGGCCAGGCGCCAAACTTGACACGGTTTTTTTTTTTCGATGTTATTACTATTTCATACAACTTTTATATGTTACACCTCGACAAGTTCTTATATCCTACCGGCCAGAAGAAAAACTAAACACGGTTTTATAGACACTAGCGCCACCTGCCGGCAAGAAGACAAACTAAACACGGTTTTATAGACACTAGCGCCCTCTGCCGGCCTGAAGCCACGCTTAACACGGTTTTATACACACTAGCGCCACCTGCCGGCCAGAAGACAAACTAAACACGGTTTTATAGACACTAGCGCCCTCTGCCAGCCAGACGCCAAACTTGACACGAATTTACAGACACTAGCGCCCTCTGCCGGCCAGAAGACAAACTAAACACGGTTTTATAGACACTAGCGCCCTCTGCCGGCCAGACGCCAAACTTGACACGAATTTACAGACACTAGCGCCCTCTGCCGGCCAGAAGACAAACTAAACACGGTTTTATAGACACTAGCGCCCTCTGCCGGCCAGGCGCCAAACTTGCACGAATTCACAGACACTAGCGCCACCTGCCGGCCAGAAGCCACACTTAACACGGTTTTATAGACACTAGCGCCCTCTGCCGGCCAGAAGACAAACTAAACACGGTTTTATAGACACTAGCGCCACCTGCCGGCCAGAAGCCACACTTAACACGGTTTTATAGACACTAGCGCCCTCTGCCGGCCAGGCGCCAAACTTGACACGGTTTTTTTTTTTCGATGTTATTACTATTTCATACAACTTTTATATGTTACACCTCGACAAGTTCTTATATCCTACCGGCCAGAAGAAAAACTAAACACGGTTTTATAGACACTAGCGCCACCTGCCGGCAAGAAGACAAACTAAACACGGTTTTATAGACACTAGCGCCCTCTGCCGGCCTGAAGCCACGCTTAACACGGTTTTATACACACTAGCGCCACCTGCCGGCCAGAAGACAAACTAAACACGGTTTTATAGACACTAGCGCCCTCTGCCAGCCAGACGCCAAACTTGACACGAATTTACAGACACTAGCGCCCTCTGCCGGCCAGAAGACAAACTAAACACGGTTTTATAGACACTAGCGCCCTCTGCCGGCCAGACGCCAAACTTGACACGAATTTACAGACACTAGCGCCACCTGCCGGCCAGAAGCCACACTTAACACGGTTTTATAGACACTAGCGCCCTCTGCCGGCCAGGCGCCAAACTTGCACGAATTCACAGACACTAGCGCCACCTGCCGGCCAGAAGCCACACTTAACACGGTTTTATAGACACTAGCGCCCTCTGCCGGCCAGACGCCAAACTTGACACGAATTTACAGACACTAGCGCCCTCTGCCGGCCAGAAGCCACACTTAACACGGTTTTATAGACACTAGTGCCCTCTACCGGCCAGACGCCAAACTTGACACGAATTTACAGACACTAGCGCCACCTGCCGGCCAGAAGCCACACTTAACACGGTTTTATAGACACTAGCGCCCTCTGCCGGCCAGGCGCCAAACTTGACACGGTTTTTTTTTTTCGATGTTATTACTATTTCATACAACTTTTATATGTTACACCTCGACAAGTTCTTATATCCTACCGGCCAGAAGAAAAACTAAACACGGTTTTATAGACACTAGCGCCACCTGCCGGCAAGAAGACAAACTAAACACGGTTTTATAGACACTAGCGCCCTCTGCCGGCCTGAAGCCACGCTTAACACGGTTTTATACACACTAGCGCCACCTGCCGGCCAGAAGACAAACTAAACACGGTTTTATAGACACTAGCGCCCTCTGCCAGCCAGACGCCAAACTTGACACGAATTTACAGACACTAGCGCCCTCTGCCGGCCAGAAGACAAACTAAACACGGTTTTATAGACACTAGCGCCCTCTGCCGGCCAGACTCCAAACTTGACACGAATTTACAGACACTAGCGCCACCTGCCGGCCAGAAGCCACACTTAACACGGTTTTATAGACACTAGCGCCCTCTGCCGGCCAGGCGCCAAACTTGCACGAATTCACAGACACTAGCGCCACCTGCCGGCCAGAAGCCACACTTAACACGGTTTTATAGACACTAGCGCCCTCTGCCGGCCAGGCGCCAAACTTGCACGAATTCACAGACACTAGCGCCACCTGCCGGCCAGAAGCCACACTTAACACGGTTTTATAGACACTAGCGCCCTCTGCCGGCCAGAAGACAAACTAAACACGGTTTTATAGACACTAGCGCCACCTGCCGGCCAGAAGCCACACTTAACACGGTTTTATAGACACTAGCGCCCTCTGCCGGCCAGGCGCCAAACTTGACACGGTTTTTTTTTTTCGATGTTATTACTATTTCATACAACTTTTATATGTTACACCTCGACAAGTTCTTATATCCTACCGGCCAGAAGAAAAACTAAACACGGTTTTATAGACACTAGCGCCACCTGCCGGCAAGAAGACAAACTAAACACGGTTTTATAGACACTAGCGCCCTCTGCCGGCCTGAAGCCACGCTTAACACGGTTTTATACACACTAGCGCCACCTGCCGGCCAGAAGACAAACTAAACACGGTTTTATAGACACTAGCGCCCTCTGCCAGCCAGACGCCAAACTTGACACGAATTTACAGACACTAGCGCCCTCTGCCGGCCAGAAGACAAACTAAACACGGTTTTATAGACACTAGCGCCCTCTGCCGGCCAGACGCCAAACTTGACACGAATTTACAGACACTAGCGCCACCTGCCGGCCAGAAGCCACACTTAACACGGTTTTATAGACACTAGCGCCCTCTGCCGGCCAGGCGCCAAACTTGCACGAATTCACAGACACTAGCGCCACCTGCCGGCCAGAAGCCACACTTAACACGGTTTTATAGACACTAGCGCCCTCTGCCGGCCAGAAGACAAACTAAACACGGTTTTATAGACACTAGCGCCCTCTGCCGGCCAGGCGCCAAACTTGACACGAATTTACAGACACTAGCGCCACCTGCCGGCCAGAAGCCACACTTAACACGGTTTTATAGACACTAGCGCCCTCTGCCGGCCAGACGCCAAACTTGACACGAATTTACAGACACTAGCGCCCTCTACCGGCCAGAAGCCACACTTAACACGGTTTTATAGACACTAGTGCCCTCTACCGGCCAGACGCCAAACTTGACACGAATTTACAGACACTAGCGCCCTCTGCCAGCCAGACGCCAAACTTGACACGAATTTACAGACACTTGCGCCCTCTGCCGGCCAGAAGACAAACTAAACACGGTTTTATAGACACTAGCGCCCTCTGCCGGCCAGACGCCAAACTTGACACGAATTTACAGACACTAGCGCCACCTGCCGGCCAGAAGCCACACTTAACACGGTTTTATAGACACTAGCGCCCTCTGCCGGCCAGGCGCCAAACTTGCACGAATTCACAGACACTAGCGCCACCTGCCGGCCAGAAGCCACACTTAACACGGTTTTATAGACACTAGCGCCCTCTGCCGGCCAGAAGACAAACTAAACACGGTTTTATAGACACTAGCGCCCTCTGCCAGCCAGACGCCAAACTTGACACGAATTTACAGACACTAGCGCCCTCTGCCGGCCAGAAGACAAACTAAACACGGTTTTATAGACACTAGCGCCCTCTGCCGGCCAGACGCCAAACTTGACACGAATTTACAGACACTAGCGCCACCTGCCGGCCAGAAGCCACACTTAACACGGTTTTATAGACACTAGCGCCCTCTGCCGGCCAGACGCCAAACTTGACACGAATTTACAGACACTAGCGCCCTCTGCCGGCCTGAAGCCACGCTTAACACTTTTATATAATATACCTCGAACGGCTCCTACATACAAAACATCTCCATTCAATTTTCGCAATTCATCTTTTTCGACAAGTTCTTATATCGAGCGGAATATAATTTCATACTACTTGTTTTTCATTATTATCACTAATTTAATACAACTTTTATATAATACATCTCGGACGTTCATACATCGAGCGGCGATCTAATTTCATAATACTTTTTTCCGTTATTGTTAATATTTTCATAGCACTTTTATATTATATACCTCGAACGGCTCCTACATAAAAAACAACTCCATTCAACTTTCACAATTCATCTTTTTCGACAAGTTCCTAAGTCGAGCGGAATATAATTTCATACTACTTGTTTTTCATTATTATCACTAATTTAATACAACTTTTATATAATACATCTCGGACGTTCATACATCGAGCGGCGATCTAATTTCATAATACTTTTTTCCGTTATTGTTAATATTTTCATAGCACTTTTATATAATATACCTCGAACGGCTCCTACATACAAAACATCTCCATTCAACTTTCACAATTCATCTTTTTCGACAAGTTCATATATTTAGGGAAAATCTCATTTCATAATACTTGTTTTTCATAATTATTACTATTTTCATACAACTTTTATATAATATATCTCGTACGTTCGTTCATCGAGCGGCGATCTAATTTCATAATACATTTTTTCCGTTATTGTCAATATTTTCCATAACACTTTTATATAATATACCTCGAACGGTTCCTACATACAAAACATCTCCATTCAACTTTTACAATTCATCTTTTTCGACAAGTTCATATATTTAGGGAAAATCTCATTTCATAATACTTGTTTTTCATAATTATTACTATTTTCATACAACTTTTATATAATACATCTCGTACGTTCGTTCATCGAGCGGCGATCTAATTTCATAATACATTTTTTCCGTTATTGTTAATATTTTCCATAACACTTTTATATAATATACCTCGAACGGTTCCTACATACAAAACATCTCCATTCAACTTTCACAATTCATCTTTTTCGACAAGTTCATATATTTAGGGAAAATCTCATTTCATAATACTTGTTTTTCATAATTATTACTATTTTCATACAACTTTTATATAATACATCTCGTACGTTCGTTCATCGAGCGGCGATCTAATTTCATAATACATTTTTTCCGTTATTGTCAATATTTTCCATAACACTTTTATATAATATACCTCGAACGGTTCCTACATACAAAACATCTCCATTCAACTTTCACAATTCATCTTTTTCGACAAGTTCATATATTTAGGGAAAATCTCATTTCATAATACTTGTTTTTCATAATTATTACTATTTTCATACAACTTTTATATAATACATCTCGTACGTTCGTTCATCGAGCGGCGATCTAATTTCATAATACATTTTTTCCGTTATTGTTAATATTTTCCATAACACTTTTATATAATATACCTCGAACGGTTCCTACATACAAAACATCTCCATTCAACTTTCACAATTCATCTTTTTCGACAAGTTCATATATTTAGGGAAAATCTCATTTCATAATACTTGTTTTTCATAATTATTACTTTTTTCATACAACTTTTATATAATACATCTCGTACGTTCGTTCATCGAGCGGCGATCTAATTTCATAATACATTTTTTCCGTTATTGTCAATATTTTCAATAACACTTTTATATAATATACCTCGAACGGCTCCTACACACAAAACGTCTCCATTCAACTTTCACAATTCATCTTTTTCGACAAGTTCATATATTTAGGGAAAATCTCATTTCATAATACTTGTTTTTCATTATTATCACTATTTTCATACAACTTTTATATAATACATCTCGTACGTTCGTACATCGAGCGGCAATCTAATTTCATAATACTTTTTTTCCGTTATTGTTAATATTTTCCATAACACTTTTACGTCTCGGACGGTATGAAGTTTCATAATACTTCTTTTTAATATTCATAATACATCTTTTATATATTTTCACTATACATCTTTATTAATGTTAATGTAGAAAGCGTACCGTTGTACAGCGCACATATATGTGTGGTGTATCGAAGTTGACGTCTCGTTAAATTTTAATGAACTCGTTATAATTTACGTAAAGACGTTGTATCGGTCATTCCACATTATAGTGGATTATATAGTTTTCTGAAAGGGTCCCCGTTCTCCTCCAATATATTATCGTATATTGCTAGCGGTTCCCTTTTTAGATATTATATCAATTTATCCACAAATTAAATATATATTGCGAGATCGCGAATTTAGCTAGCGTTTTACCGCGAGCGATTCATATGCGATCGTCTATAAAAATATATATAATAATATAACATTTATATTATTACACAACATTGCGATAACTCTCATTATTCCGAGCGAGAATAAAAATTTCGTTCATTATTATCTAATTGTAAACCATGTCGCTTACAATCTAGCGAAGGGTAGAGATAATGTCGAAATTCTATTCCGGTCGACGTAATTATATCTTATTTAAAATATCATTTCGATTAAATTTTAGATAAATTTATAGTCGATTCGGTGAAAATTTTATGAAATATAAGAAAAATATATTATAATATATAAAGCGTGGCGCCGAAAATTATATATTTTCAATAATAAGCGCAGCAAACACCACGCAAACGAAAAAGTAAATAACAATGTGTTTATTATATACGAGAATATAGATGAATATAAAATATTATGTGTATAAATATAAAATATATGTAATATGAAAAAACGTCATCATAATTCTCATCCTCACATTATGTGGTGGATATTGTTATTAAAACTTTTTCGATAATAGTTTTATTATATATAAAATACACAAATAGTAGTTCCCTGGTTGATCCTGCCAGTAGTCATATGCTTGTCTCAAAGATTAAGCCATGCATGTCTCAGTACAAGCCAAATTAAGGTGAAACCGCGAAAGGCTCATTAAATCAGTTATGGTTCCTTAGATCGTACCCACATCGTACAATTTGGTGACTCTGAATAACTTTTCGCTGATCGCACGGTCTCGCACCGGCGACGCATCTTTCAAATGTCTGCCTTATCAACTGTCGATGGTAGGTTCTGCGCCTACCATGGTTGTAACGGGTAACGGGGAATCAGGGTTCGATTCCGGAGAGGGAGCCTGAGAAACGGCTACCACATCCAAGGAAGGCAGCAGGCGCGCAAATTACCCACTCCCGGCACGGGGAGGTAGTGACGAAAAATAACGATACGGGACTCATCCGAGGCCCCGTAATCGGAATGAGTACACTCTAAACCCTTTAACGAGGATCAATTGGAGGGCAAGTCTGGTGCCAGCAGCCGCGGTAATTCCAGCTCCAATAGCGTATATTAAAGTTGTTGCGGTTAAAAAGCTCGTAGTCGAATCTGTGTCCCACGCCGCTGGTTCATCGTACGCGGTGTCAACTGGCGTGTCGTGGGACGTCCTGCCGGTGGGCTTAGCTCGCAAGGGCGGCCCAACTCAATCCCGCCGCGGTGCTCTTGACTGAGTGTCGAGGTGGGCCGGCACGTTTACTTTGAACAAATTAGAGTGCTTAAAGCAGGCCAAAATTTTGCCTGAATACTGTGTGCATGGAATAATGGAATAGGACCTCGGTTCTATTTTGTTGGTTTTCGGAACCCCGAGGTAATGATTAATAGGAACGGATGGGGGCATTCGTATTGCGACGTTAGAGGTGAAATTCTTGGATCGTCGCAAGACGGACAGAAGCGAAAGCATTTGCCAAAAACGCTTTCATTGATCAAGAACGAAAGTTAGAGGTTCGAAGGCGATCAGATACCGCCCTAGTTCTAACCATAAACGATGCCAGCTAGCGATCCGCCGACGTTCCTCCGATGACTCGGCGGGCAGCTTCCGGGAAACCAAAGCTTTTGGGTTCCGGGGGAAGTATGGTTGCAAAGCTGAAACTTAAAGGAATTGACGGAAGGGCACCACCAGGAGTGGAGCCTGCGGCTTAATTTGACTCAACACGGGAAACCTCACCAGGCCCGGACACCGGAAGGATTGACAGATTGAGAGCTCTTTCTTGATTCGGTGGGTGGTGGTGCATGGCCGTTCTTAGTTGGTGGAGCGATTTGTCTGGTTAATTCCGATAACGAACGAGACTCTAGCCTGCTAACTAGGCGTATTTCGACATCCCAAAGGCCCGTCGGTATTGAGTTTCGGCTCTTGCCGTTCGCGGTTTTTACTGTCGGCGTACAAATAATTCTTCTTAGAGGGACAGGCGGCTTCTAGCCGCACGAGATTGAGCAATAACAGGTCTGTGATGCCCTTAGATGTTCTGGGCCGCACGCGCGCTACACTGAAGGAATCAGCGTGTCCTCCCTGGCCGAGCGGCCCGGGTAACCCGCTGAACCTCCTTCGTGCTAGGGATTGGGGCTTGCAATTGTTCCCCATGAACGAGGAATTCCCAGTAAGCGCGAGTCATAAGCTCGCGTTGATTACGTCCCTGCCCTTTGTACACACCGCCCGTCGCTACTACCGATTGAATGATTTAGTGAGGTCTTCGGACTGAGCGCGGTGGCGTTTCGGCGTCGCCGATGCTTCGGAAAGATGACCAAACTTGATCATTTAGAGGAAGTAAAAGTCGTAACAAGGTTTCCGTAGGTGAACCTGCGGAAGGATCATTACAGAGTATTTGTTCGTTTTTAAACAAAAAATAAAAAAACGAAATCAAGTCTGTATTATTATATTATATATAATTGTGAAAGAAATTTTTCTTTTCTACAAAATAATCGAACTCTTCAAAAGAAAATTTATATATGATATAAATATATGATGTATATATATTGAAATTTTTTTTTTTTTTTTTTATAAAATTCGAACAAGTTTCGAATAATATTTAAAAAAAAAAAAGATAAATATATTTCATACGTCTATAAAATATATATCTACATATATAAATTTACAGTAAAAATAACGAAAAATTTTTATCATAGATTAGTAGAAGGAGTCGACGACGACGACGACGACGAACGACGATGACGACACAATAGTAGTAACAATATATTTTTATTATTATATATATATATATATTAACGATTGACAGAACGATCATTAACAAAATTTCTTGTTAACTAAAAACGTTCTAATATAAAGAATCGTTATTATAATAAACGAAAAATATATAGATTATTGAAACGTCGTCTGTTGTTGTTGTTGTTGTTGTTGTTGTCGTCGTGTGTGTCTGTCTTCTGTATTTTTATGGAGAAATTTTATTTCGTTTTTTTATTATTACATAAGTTTTTTATCGATCGAAGGTAATACAAAAAAATTTCGACAATATTATATGTGATGATGATTATGTGAGATGATAAGACATTTTCTTCATCCGGGTACCTAAACGAAACTTTTAAGCACGTGTCGATTCTTTCGATATGTATAAAAATTCGTTTTAGAAATAATATTTCACGTATTATTTCGAAGGTGTTCGAAGATTTACGCCCGACCGTGTCGAAATTTGTATAAAACTTTCAAGATTAAAAAACTTGTAATAATTAAGAGGAATATATCGTGCGAGATATCTGTCTATGCGCGCCTCGTTTGTAATAAAACATGTGCAGCGGTTAAAATTTATCGGATATTTTTAAGTACGATATTATAATTTCTCTAAAATTTATATATAATTACCATTTAATAAATAATATATATATATATATATATATATATATATTATATAAATGTCGTTAGATAATTCTATACGCGTATAAAATATTATAATATTATTATTAATTTAATAATCAAATATTAAAAATACGACGAATAGAATATGAGAAAACGACATAATAAAATGATTACCCTGAACGGTGAATCACTTGGCTCGTGGGTCGATGAAGAACGCAGCTAATTGCGCGTCAACTTGTGAACTGCAGGACACATGAACATCGACATTTCGAACGCACATTGCGGTCCTCGGATACTCGTTCCCGGACCACTCCTGACTGAGGGTCGTATCAATTTAAAAGACTGCTTAGAATTTAAAATTTTTCAATTTATTATAGAAAAATAAATGACTAAGCGTGTTGGATGTGTGAGACACAATAACGCACACTAAAAGAAAACACACGCACATACTATAAACTTGTGCGTATTTTTTTTTTGTGCGGCATCCTAAAATGCGAAAAGCAGCGTAAATTTTTTATAGAAAAAATTTGCGCAATTTTTGAACACAACGACGCTATTACTACCATAAATTGATCGTGTGTATTTTTATATGAAATACATAAAATTTGTTTGGTAGAGTTATATTTACGTATATATAGTCGATAAATAAGTGTATATATTATATATATTTAAAATGATAACGCGGTCGTCGTGTCCGAGAGAAATAATAAAGTTTCGAAGACTGGACGTCTGACCAGTGTTTTTTTTTATATCATTTATACTGTATCGACAAAATATATGAATTTATATATATATATATATATATATATATATATATATATATATGTATAACTTGCTCTGCCGCCTCTATAAATAAAAACAAATAATGTTATATTTCGTATAATGTGATTAAACACACGTTTTTTTTTTTGTGATATTTTAGCGAATTGTATTTAAATATTATAGATATATTATAATATATCGACCTCAGAGCAGGTGAGATTACCCGCTGAATTTAAGCATATTACTAAGCGGAGGAAAAGAAACTAACTAGGATTCCCTTAGTAGCTGCGAGCGAACAGGGAAAAGCCCAGCACCGAATCCCGTGGTCGATATCGGCCACCGGGAAATGTGGTGTTAGGGAGGATCCGTTTATCACGAGATCGTGCGGCGCGTCCAAGTCCTTCTTGAACGGGGCCACAGCCCATAGAGGGTGCCAGGCCCGTAGCGACCGTTGCCGATTGCGTGAGGATCTCTCCTGAGAGTCGGGTTGCTTGAGAGTGCAGCCCTAAGTGGGTGGTAAACTCCATCTAAGGCTAAATATGACCACGAGACCGATAGCGAACAAGTACCGTGAGGGAAAGTTGAAAAGCACTTTGAAGAGAGAGTTCAAGAGTACGTGAAACCGTTCAGGGGTAAACCTGAGAAACCCGAAAGGTCGAAAGAGGAAATTCATTCGCGTTTCGATAATTGAAGTTGAACGTTTGTATGACGGATATTGTTGTTGTTTCGGCAACACAATAAATCGCGTTTTACGTTTTTCTAATCGATATCGAACGCGTGCACTTTTCCTCTAGTAGGACGTCGTGATCCGTTGGGTGTCTGTTTAAGACT
>NW_026614294.1:0-15000 GCF_026230105.1 Diorhabda sublineata | reverse complement strand
CCGGCCAGAACACTTAACACGGTTTTATAGACACTAGTGCCCTCTACCGGCCAGACGCCAAACTTGCACGAATTCACAGACACTAGCGCCACCTGCCGGCCAGAAGCCACACTTAACACGGTTTTATAGACACTAGCGCCCTCTGCCGGCCAGAAGACAAACTAAACACGGTTTTATAGACACTAGCGCCCTCTGCCGGCCAGGCGCCAAACTTGACACGAATTTACAGACACTAGCGCCACCTGCCGGCCAGAAGCCACACTTAACACGGTTTTATAGACACTAGCGCCCTCTGCCGGCCAGGCGCCAAACTTGACACGAATTTACAGACACTAGCGCCCTCTGCCGGCCAGAAGCCACACTTAACACGGTTTTATAGACACTAGTGCCCTCTACCGGCCAGACGCCAAACTTGACACGAATTTACAGACACTAGCGCCACCTGCCGGCCAGAAGCCACACTTAACACGGTTTTATAGACACTAGCGCCCTCTGCCGGCCAGGCGCCAAACTTGACACGGTTTTTTTTTTTCGATGTTATTACTATTTCATACAACTTTTATATGTTACACCTCGACAAGTTCTTATATCCTACCGGCCAGAAGAAAAACTAAACACGGTTTTATAGACACTAGCGCCACCTGCCGGCAAGAAGACAAACTAAACACGGTTTTATAGACACTAGCGCCCTCTGCCGGCCTGAAGCCACGCTTAACACGGTTTTATACACACTAGCGCCACCTGCCGGCCAGAAGACAAACTAAACACGGTTTTATAGACACTAGCGCCCTCTGCCAGCCAGACGCCAAACTTGACACGAATTTACAGACACTAGCGCCCTCTGCCGGCCAGAAGACAAACTAAACACGGTTTTATAGACACTAGCGCCCTCTGCCGGCCAGACGCCAAACTTGACACGAATTTACAGACACTAGCGCCACCTGCCGGCCAGAAGCCACACTTAACACGGTTTTATAGACACTAGCGCCCTCTGCCGGCCAGAAGACAAACTAAACACGGTTTTATAGACACTAGCGCCCTCTGCCGGCCAGGCGCCAAACTTGACACGAATTTACAGACACTAGCGCCACCTGCCGGCCAGAAGCCACACTTAACACGGTTTTATAGACACTAGCGCCCTCTGCCGGCCAGACGCCAAACTTGACACGAATTTACAGACACTAGCGCCCTCTGCCGGCCAGAAGCCACACTTAACACGGTTTTATAGACACTAGTGCCCTCTACCGGCCAGACGCCAAACTTGACACGAATTTACAGACACTAGCGCCACCTGCCGGCCAGAAGCCACACTTAACACGGTTTTATAGACACTAGCGCCCTCTGCCGGCCAGACGCCAAACTTGACACGGTTTTTTTTTTTCGATGTTATTACTATTTCATACAACTTTTATATGTTACACCTCGACAAGTTCTTATATCCTACCGGCCAGAAGAAAAACTAAACACGGTTTTATAGACACTAGCGCCACCTGCCGGCAAGAAGACAAACTAAACACGGTTTTATAGACACTAGCGCCCTCTGCCGGCCTGAAGCCACGCTTAACACGGTTTTATACACACTAGCGCCACCTGCCGGCCAGAAGACAAACTAAACACGGTTTTATAGACACTAGCGCCCTCTGCCAGCCAGACGCCAAACTTGACACGAATTTACAGACACTAGCGCCCTCTGCCGGCCAGAAGACAAACTAAACACGGTTTTATAGACACTAGCGCCCTCTGCCGGCCAGACGCCAAACTTGACACGAATTTACAGACACTAGCGCCACCTGCCGGCCAGAAGCCACACTTAACACGGTTTTATAGACACTAGCGCCCTCTGCCGGCCAGGCGCCAAACTTGCACGAATTCACAGACACTAGCGCCACCTGCCGGCCAGAAGCCACACTTAACACGGTTTTATAGACACTAGCGCCCTCTGCCGGCCAGAAGACAAACTAAACACGGTTTTATAGACACTAGCGCCACCTGCCGGCCAGAAGCCACACTTAACACGGTTTTATAGACACTAGCGTCCTCTGCCGGCCAGGCGCCAAACTTGACACGGTTTTTTTTTTTCGATGTTATTACTATTTCATACAACTTTTATATGTTACACCTCGACAAGTTCTTATATCCTACCGGCCAGAAGAAAAACTAAACACGGTTTTATAGACACTAGCGCCACCTGCCGGCAAGAAGACAAACTAAACACGGTTTTATAGACACTAGCGCCCTCTGCCGGCCTGAAGCCACGCTTAACACGGTTTTATACACACTAGCGCCACCTGCCGGCCAGAAGACAAACTAAACACGGTTTTATAGACACTAGCGCCCTCTGCCAGCCAGACGCCAAACTTGACACGAATTTACAGACACTAGCGCCCTCTGCCGGCCAGAAGAGAAACTAAACACGGTTTTATAGACACTAGCGCCCTCTGCCGGCCAGACGCCAAACTTGACACGAATTTACAGACACTAGCGCCCTCTGCCGGCCAGAAGACAAACTAAACACGGTTTTATAGACACTAGCGCCCTCTGCCGGCCAGGCGCCAAACTTGCACGAATTCACAGACACTAGCGCCACCTGCCGGCCAGAAGCCACACTTAACACGGTTTTATAGACACTAGCGCCCTCTGCCGGCCAGAAGACAAACTAAACACGGTTTTATAGACACTAGCGCCACCTGCCGGCCAGAAGCCACACTTAACACGGTTTTATAGACACTAGCGCCCTCTGCCGGCCAGGCGCCAAACTTGACACGGTTTTTTTTTTTCGATGTTATTACTATTTCATACAACTTTTATATGTTACACCTCGACAAGTTCTTATATCCTACCGGCCAGAAGAAAAACTAAACACGGTTTTATAGACACTAGCGCCACCTGCCGGCAAGAAGACAAACTAAACACGGTTTTATAGACACTAGCGCCCTCTGCCGGCCTGAAGCCACGCTTAACACGGTTTTATACACACTAGCGCCACCTGCCGGCCAGAAGACAAACTAAACACGGTTTTATAGACACTAGCGCCCTCTGCCAGCCAGACGCCAAACTTGACACGAATTTACAGACACTAGCGCCCTCTGCCGGCCAGAAGACAAACTAAACACGGTTTTATAGACACTAGCGCCCTCTGCCGGCCAGACTCCAAACTTGACACGAATTTACAGACACTAGCGCCACCTGCCGGCCAGAAGCCACACTTAACACGGTTTTATAGACACTAGCGCCCTCTGCCGGCCAGAAGACAAACTAAACACGGTTTTATAGACACTAGCGCCCTCTGCCGGCCAGGCGCCAAACTTGACACGAATTTACAGACACTAGCGCCACCTGCCGGCCAGAAGCCACACTTAACACGGTTTTATAGACACTAGCGCCCTCTGCCGGCCAGGCGCCAAACTTGACACGAATTTACAGACACTAGCGCCCTCTGCCGGCCAGAAGCCACACTTAACACGGTTTTATAGACACTAGTGCCCTCTACCGGCCAGACGCCAAACTTGACACGAATTTACAGACACTAGCGCCACCTGCCGGCCAGAAGCCACACTTAACACGGTTTTATAGACACTAGCGCCCTCTGCCGGCCAGGCGCCAAACTTGACACGGTTTTTTTTTTTCGATGTTATTACTATTTCATACAACTTTTATATGTTACACCTCGACAAGTTCTTATATCCTACCGGCCAGAAGAAAAACTAAACACGGTTTTATAGACACTAGCGCCACCTGCCGGCAAGAAGACAAACTAAACACGGTTTTATAGACACTAGCGCCCTCTGCCGGCCTGAAGCCACGCTTAACACGGTTTTATACACACTAGCGCCACCTGCCGGCCAGAAGACAAACTAAACACGGTTTTATAGACACTAGCGCCCTCTGCCAGCCAGACGCCAAACTTGACACGAATTTACAGACACTAGCGCCCTCTGCCGGCCAGAAGACAAACTAAACACGGTTTTATAGACACTAGCGCCCTCTGCCGGCCAGACGCCAAACTTGACACGAATTTACAGACACTAGCGCCACCTGCCGGCCAGAAGCCACACTTAACACGGTTTTATAGACACTAGCGCCCTCTGCCGGCCAGGCGCCAAACTTGCACGAATTCACAGACACTAGCGCCACCTGCCGGCCAGAAGCCACACTTAACACGGTTTTATAGACACTAGCGCCCTCTGCCGGCCAGACGCCAAACTTGACACGAATTTACAGACACTAGCGCCCTCTGCCGGCCAGAAGCCACACTTAACACGGTTTTATAGACACTAGTGCCCTCTGCCGGCCAGACGCCAAACTTGACACGAATTTACAGACACTAGCGCCACCTGCCGGCCAGAAGCCACACTTAACACGGTTTTATAGACACTAGCGCCCTCTGCCGGCCAGGCGCCAAACTTGACACGGTTTTTTTTTTTCGATGTTATTACTATTTCATACAACTTTTATATGTTACACCTCGACAAGTTCTTATATCCTACCGGCCAGAAGAAAAACTAAACACGGTTTTATAGACACTAGCGCCACCTGCCGGCAAGAAGACAAACTAAACACGGTTTTATAGACACTAGCGCCCTCTGCCGGCCTGAAGCCACGCTTAACACGGTTTTATACACACTAGCGCCACCTGCCGGCCAGAAGACAAACTAAACACGGTTTTATAGACACTAGCGCCCTCTGCCAGCCAGACGCCAAACTTGACACGAATTTACAGACACTAGCGCCCTCTGCCGGCCAGAAGACAAACTAAACACGGTTTTATAGACACTAGCGCCCTCTGCCGGCCAGACTCCAAACTTGACACGAATTTACAGACACTAGCGCCACCTGCCGGCCAGAAGCCACACTTAACACGGTTTTATAGACACTAGCGCCCTCTGCCGGCCAGGCGCCAAACTTGCACGAATTCACAGACACTAGCGCCACCTGCCGGCCAGAAGCCACACTTAACACGGTTTTATAGACACTAGCGCCCTCTGCCGGCCAGAAGACAAACTAAACACGGTTTTATAGACACTAGCGCCACCTGCCGGCCAGAAGCCACACTTAACACGGTTTCATAGACACTAGCGCCCTCTGCCGGCCAGGCGCCAAACTTGACACGAATTTACAGACACTAGCGCCCTCTGCCGGCCAGAAGCCACACTTAACACGGTTTTATAGACACTAGTGCCCTCTACCGGCCAGACGCCAAACTTGACACGAATTTACAGACACTAGCGCCACCTGCCGGCCAGAAGCCACACTTAACACGGTTTTATAGACACTAGCGCCCTCTGCCGGCCAGGCGCCAAACTTGACACGGTTTTTTTTTTTCGATGTTATTACTATTTCATACAACTTTTATATGTTACACCTCGACAAGTTCTTATATCCTACCGGCCAGAAGAAAAACTAAACACGGTTTTATAGACACTAGCGCCACCTGCCGGCAAGAAGACAAACTAAACACGGTTTTATAGACACTAGCGCCCTCTGCCGGCCTGAAGCCACGCTTAACACGGTTTTATACACACTAGCGCCACCTGCCGGCCAGAAGACAAACTAAACACGGTTTTATAGACACTAGCGCCCTCTGCCAGCCAGACGCCAAACTTGACACGAATTTACAGACACTAGCGCCCTCTGCCGGCCAGAAGACAAACTAAACACGGTTTTATAGACACTAGCGCCCTCTGCCGGCCAGACGCCAAACTTGACACGAATTTACAGACACTAGCGCCACCTGCCGGCCAGAAGCCACACTTAACACGGTTTTATAGACACTAGCGCCCTCTGCCGGCCAGGCGCCAAACTTGCACGAATTCACAGACACTAGCGCCACCTGCCGGCCAGAAGCCACACTTAACACGGTTTTATAGACACTAGCGCCCTCTGCCGGCCAGAAGACAAACTAAACACGGTTTTATAGACACTAGCGCCACCTGCCGGCCAGAAGCCACACTTAACACGGTTTTATAGACACTAGCGCCCTCTGCCGGCCAGGCGCCAAACTTGACACGGTTTTTTTTTTCGATGTTATTACTATTTCATACAACTTTTATATGTTACACCTCGACAAGTTCTTATATCCTACCGGCCAGAAGAAAAACTAAACACGGTTTTATAGACACTAGCGCCACCTGCCGGCAAGAAGACAAACTAAACACGGTTTTATAGACACTAGCGCCCTCTGCCGGCCTGAAGCCACGCTTAACACGGTTTTATACACACTAGCGCCACCTGCCGGCCAGAAGACAAACTAAACACGGTTTTATAGACACTAGCGCCCTCTGCCAGCCAGACGCCAAACTTGACACGAATTTACAGACACTAGCGCCCTCTGCCGGCCAGAAGACAAACTAAACACGGTTTTATAGACACTAGCGCCCTCTGCCGGCCAGGCGCCAAACTTGCACGAATTCACAGACACTAGCGCCACCTGCCGGCCAGGCGCCAAACTTGCACGAATTCACAGACACTAGCGCCACCTGCCGGCCAGGCGCCAAACTTGCACGAATTCACAGACACTAGCGCCACCTGCCGGCCAGAAGCCACACTTAACACGGTTTTATAGACACTAGCGCCCTCTGCCGGCCAGGCGCCAAACTTGCACGAATTCACAGACACTAGCGCCACCTGCCGGCCAGAAGCCACACTTAACACGGTTTTATAGACACTAGCGCCCTCTGCCGGCCAGAAGACAAACTAAACACGGTTTTATAGACACTAGCGCCCTCTGCCGGCCAGGCGCCAAACTTGACACGAATTTACAGACACTAGCGCCACCTGCCGGCCAGAAGCCACACTTAACACGGTTTTATAGACACTAGCGCCCTCTGCCGGCCAGACGCCAAACTTGACACGAATTTACAGACACTAGCGCCCTCTGCCGGCCAGAAGCCACACTTAACACGGTTTTATAGACACTAGTGCCCTCTACCGGCCAGACGCCAAACTTGACACGAATTTACAGACACTAGCGCCACCTGCCGGCCAGAAGCCACACTTAACACGGTTTTATAGACACTAGCGCCCTCTGCCGGCCAGACGCCAAACTTGACACGGTTTTTTTTTTTCGATGTTATTACTATTTCATACAACTTTTATATGTTACACCTCGACAAGTTCTTATATCCTACCGGCCAGAAGAAAAACTAAACACGGTTTTATAGACACTAGCGCCACCTGCCGGCAAGAAGACAAACTAAACACGGTTTTATAGACACTAGCGCCCTCTGCCGGCCTGAAGCCACGCTTAACACGGTTTTATACACACTAGCGCCACCTGCCGGCCAGAAGACAAACTAAACACGGTTTTATAGACACTAGCGCCCTCTGCCAGCCAGACGCCAAACTTAACACGGTTTTATAGACACTAGCGCCCTCTGCCGGCCAGAAGACAAACTAAACACGGTTTTATAGACACTAGCGCCCTCTGCCAGCCAGACGCCAAACTTGACACGAATTTACAGACACTAGCGCCCTCTGCCGGCCAGAAGACAAACTAAACACGGTTTTATAGACACTAGCGCCCTCTGCCAGCCAGACGCCAAACTTGACACGAATTTACAGACACTAGCGCCCTCTGCCGGCCAGAAGACAAACTAAACACGGTTTTATAGACACTAGCGCCCTCTGCCGGCCAGGCGCCAAACTTGACACGAATTTACAGACACTAGCGCCCTCTACCGGCCAGAAGCCACACTTAACACGGTTTTATAGACACTAGTGCCCTCTACCGGCCAGACGCCAAACTTGACACGAATTTACAGACACTAGCGCCCTCTGCCAGCCAGACGCCAAACTTGACACGAATTTACAGACACTTGCGCCCTCTGCCGGCCAGAAGACAAACTAAACACGGTTTTATAGACACTAGCGCCCTCTGCCGGCCAGACGCCAAACTTGACACGAATTTACAGACACTAGCGCCACCTGCCGGCCAGAAGCCACACTTAACACGGTTTTATAGACACTAGCGCCCTCTGCCGGCCAGGCGCCAAACTTGCACGAATTCACAGACACTAGCGCCACCTGCCGGCCAGAAGCCACACTTAACACGGTTTTATAGACACTAGCGCCCTCTGCCGGCCAGAAGACAAACTAAACACGGTTTTATAGACACTAGCGCCCTCTGCCAGCCAGACGCCAAACTTGACACGAATTTACAGACACTAGCGCCCTCTGCCGGCCAGAAGACAAACTAAACACGGTTTTATAGACACTAGCGCCCTCTGCCAGCCAGACGCCAAACTTGACACGAATTTACAGACACTAGCGCCCTCTGCCGGCCAGAAGACAAACTAAACACGGTTTTATAGACACTAGCGCCCTCTGCCGGCCAGGCGCCAAACTTGACACGGTTTTTTTTTTCGATGTTATTACTATTTCATACAACTTTTATATGTTACACCTCGACAAGTTCTTATATCCTACCGGCCAGAAGAAAAACTAAACACGGTTTTATAGACACTAGCGCCCTCTGCCGGCCAGGCGCCAAACTTGACACGAATTTACAGACACTAGCGCCACCTGCCGGCCAGAAGCCACACTTAACACGGTTTTATAGACACTAGCGCCCTCTGCCGGCCAGGCGCCAAACTTGACACGAATTTACAGACACTAGCGCCACCTGCCGGCCAGAAGCCACACTTAACACGGTTTTATAGACACTAGCGCCCTCTGCCGGCCAGGCGCCAAACTTGCACGAATTCACAGACACTAGCGCCACCTGCCGGCCAGAAGCCACACTTAACACGGTTTTATAGACACTAGCGCCCTCTGCCGGCCAGAAGACAAACTAAACACGGTTTTATAGACACTAGCGCCCTCTGCCAGCCAGACGCCAAACTTGACACGAATTTACAGACACTAGCGCCCTCTGCCGGCCAGAAGACAAACTAAACACGGTTTTATAGACACTAGCGCCCTCTGCCGGCCAGACGCCAAACTTGACACGAATTTACAGACACTAGCGCCACCTGCCGGCCAGAAGCCACACTTAACACGGTTTTATAGACACTAGCGCCCTCTGCCGGCCAGACGCCAAACTTGACACGAATTTACAGACACTAGCGCCCTCTGCCGGCCTGAAGCCACGCTTAACACTTTTATATAATATACCTCGAACGGCTCCTACATACAAAACATCTCCATTCAATTTTCGCAATTCATCTTTTTCGACAAGTTCTTATATCGAGCGGAATATAATTTCATACTACTTGTTTTTCATTATTATCACTAATTTAATACAACTTTTATATAATACATCTCGGACGTTCATACATCGAGCGGCGATCTAATTTCATAATACTTTTTTCCGTTATTGTTAATATTTTCATAGCACTTTTATATAATATACCTCGAACGGCTCCTACATACAAAACATCTCCATTCAACTTTCACAATTCATCTTTTTCGACAAGTTCATATATTTAGGGAAAATCTCATTTCATAATACTTGTTTTTCATAATTATTACTATTTTCATACAACTTTTATATAATATATCTCGTACGTTCGTTCATCGAGCGGCGATCTAATTTCATAATACATTTTTTCCGTTATTGTCAATATTTTCCATAACACTTTTATATAATATACCTCGAACGGTTCCTACATACAAAACATCTCCATTCAACTTTTACAATTCATCTTTTTCGACAAGTTCATATATTTAGGGAAAATCTCATTTCATAATACTTGTTTTTCATAATTATTACTATTTTCATACAACTTTTATATAATACATCTCGTACGTTCGTTCATCGAGCGGCGATCTAATTTCATAATACATTTTTTCCGTTATTGTTAATATTTTCCATAACACTTTTATATAATATACCTCGAACGGTTCCTACATACAAAACATCTCCATTCAACTTTCACAATTCATCTTTTTCGACAAGTTCATATATTTAGGGAAAATCTCATTTCATAATACTTGTTTTTCATAATTATTACTATTTTCATACAACTTTTATATAATACATCTCGTACGTTCGTTCATCGAGCGGCGATCTAATTTCATAATACATTTTTTCCGTTATTGTTAATATTTTCCATAACACTTTTATATAATATACCTCGAACGGTTCCTACATACAAAACATCTCCATTCAACTTTCACAATTCATCTTTTTCGACAAGTTCATATATTTAGGGAAAATCTCATTTCATAATACTTGTTTTTCATAATTATTACTTTTTTCATACAACTTTTATATAATACATCTCGTACGTTCGTTCATCGAGCGGCGATCTAATTTCATAATACATTTTTTCCGTTATTGTCAATATTTTCAATAACACTTTTATATAATATACCTCGAACGGCTCCTACACACAAAACGTCTCCATTCAACTTTCACAATTCATCTTTTTCGACAAGTTCATATATTTAGGGAAAATCTCATTTCATAATACTTGTTTTTCATTATTATCACTATTTTCATACAACTTTTATATAATACATCTCGTACGTTCGTACATCGAGCGGCAATCTAATTTCATAATACTTTTTTTCCGTTATTGTTAATATTTTCCATAACACTTTTACGTCTCGGACGGTATGAAGTTTCATAATACTTCTTTTTAATATTCATAATACATCTTTTATATATTTTCACTATACATCTTTATTAATGTTAATGTAGAAAGCGTACCGTTGTACAGCGCACATATATGTGTGGTGTATCGAAGTTGACGTCTCGTTAAATTTTAATGAACTCGTTATAATTTACGTAAAGACGTTGTATCGGTCATTCCACATTATAGTGGATTATATAGTTTTCTGAAAGGGTCCCCGTTCTCCTCCAATATATTATCGTATATTGCTAGCGGTTCCCTTTTTAGATATTATATCAATTTATCCACAAATTAAATATATATTGCGAGATCGCGAATTTAGCTAGCGTTTTACCGCGAGCGATTCATATGCGATCGTCTATAAAAATATATATAATAATATAACATTTATATTATTACACAACATTGCGATAACTCTCATTATTCCGAGCGAGAATAAAAATTTCGTTCATTATTATCTAATTGTAAACCATGTCGCTTACAATCTAGCGAAGGGTAGAGATAATGTCGAAATTCTATTCCGGTCGACGTAATTATATCTTATTTAAAATATCATTTCGATTAAATTTTAGATAAATTTATAGTCGATTCGGTGAAAATTTTATGAAATATAAGAAAAATATATTATAATATATAAAGCGTGGCGCCGAAAATTATATATTTTCAATAATAAGCGCAGCAAACACCACGCAAACGAAAAAGTAAATAACAATGTGTTTATTATATACGAGAATATAGATGAATATAAAATATTATGTGTATAAATATAAAATATATGTAATATGAAAAAACGTCATCATAATTCTCATCCTCACATTATGTGGTGGATATTGTTATTAAAACTTTTTCGATAATAGTTTTATTATATATAAAATACACAAATAGTAGTTCCCTGGTTGATCCTGCCAGTAGTCATATGCTTGTCTCAAAGATTAAGCCATGCATGTCTCAGTACAAGCCAAATTAAGGTGAAACCGCGAAAGGCTCATTAAATCAGTTATGGTTCCTTAGATCGTACCCACATTTACTTGGATAACTGTGGTAATTCTAGAGCTAATACATGCAAACAGAGTTCCGACCGGAGACGGAAGGAGCGCTTTTATTAGATCAAAACCAATCGGTGGCGGGCTTGCTCGTCATCGTACAATTTGGTGACTCTGAATAACTTTTCGCTGATCGCACGGTCTCGCACCGGCGACGCATCTTTCAAATGTCTGCCTTATCAACTGTCGATGGTAGGTTCTGCGCCTACCATGGTTGTAACGGGTAACGGGGAATCAGGGTTCGATTCCGGAGAGGGAGCCTGAGAAACGGCTACCACATCCAAGGAAGGCAGCAGGCGCGCAAATTACCCACTCCCGGCACGGGGAGGTAGTGACGAAAAATAACGATACGGGACTCATCCGAGGCCCCGTAATCGGAATGAGTACACTCTAAACCCTTTAACGAGGATCAATTGGAGGGCAAGTCTGGTGCCAGCAGCCGCGGTAATTCCAGCTCCAATAGCGTATATTAAAGTTGTTGCGGTTAAAAAGCTCGTAGTCGAATCTGTGTCCCACGCCGCTGGTTCATCGTACGCGGTGTCAACTGGCGTGTCGTGGGACGTCCTGCCGGTGGGCTTAGCTCGCAAGGGCGGCCCAACTCAATCCCGCCGCGGTGCTCTTGACTGAGTGTCGAGGTGGGCCGGCACGTTTACTTTGAACAAATTAGAGTGCTTAAAGCAGGCCAAAATTTTGCCTGAATACTGTGTGCATGGAATAATGGAATAGGACCTCGGTTCTATTTTGTTGGTTTTCGGAACCCCGAGGTAATGATTAATAGGAACGGATGGGGGCATTCGTATTGCGACGTTAGAGGTGAAATTCTTGGATCGTCGCAAGACGGACAGAAGCGAAAGCATTTGCCAAAAACGCTTTCATTGATCAAGAACGAAAGTTAGAGGTTCGAAGGCGATCAGATACCGCCCTAGTTCTAACCATAAACGATGCCAGCTAGCGATCCGCCGACGTTCCTCCGATGACTCGGCGGGCAGCTTCCGGGAAACCAAAGCTTTTGGGTTCCGGGGGAAGTATGGTTGCAAAGCTGAAACTTAAAGGAATTGACGGAAGGGCACCACCAGGAGTGGAGCCTGCGGCTTAATTTGACTCAACACGGGAAACCTCACCAGGCCCGGACACCGGAAGGATTGACAGATTGAGAGCTCTTTCTTGATTCGGTGGGTGGTGGTGCATGGCCGTTCTTAGTTGGTGGAGCGATTTGTCTGGTTAATTCCGATAACGAACGAGACTCTAGCCTGCTAACTAGGCGTATTTCGACATCCCAAAGGCCCGTCGGTATTGAGTTTCGGCTCTTGCCGTTCGCGGTTTTTACTGTCGGCGTACAAATAATTCTTCTTAGAGGGACAGGCGGCTTCTAGCCGCACGAGATTGAGCAATAACAGGTCTGTGATGCCCTTAGATGTTCTGGGCCGCACGCGCGCTACACTGAAGGAATCAGCGTGTCCTCCCTGGCCGAGCGGCCCGGGTAACCCGCTGAACCTCCTTCGTGCTAGGGATTGGGGCTTGCAATTGTTCCCCATGAACGAGGAATTCCCAGTAAGCGCGAGTCATAAGCTCGCGTTGATTACGTCCCTGCCCTTTGTACACACCGCCCGTCGCTACTACCGATTGAATGATTTAGTGAGGTCTTCGGACTGAGCGCGGTGGCGTTTCGGCGTCGCCGATGCTTCGGAAAGATGACCAAACTTGATCATTTAGAGGAAGTAAAAGTCGTAACAAGGTTTCCGTAGGTGAACCTGCGGAAGGATCATTACAGAGTATTTGTTCGTTTTTAAACAAAAAATAAAAAAACGAAATCAAGTCTGTATTATTATATTATATATAATTGTGAAAGAAATTTTTCTTTTCTACAAAATAATCGAACTCTTCAAAAGAAAATTTATATATGATATAAATATATGATGTATATATATTGAAATTTTTTTTTTTTTTTTTTATAAAATTCGAACAAGTTTCGAATAATATTTAAAAAAAAAAAAGATAAATATATTTCATACGTCTATAAAATATATATCTACATATATAAATTTACAGTAAAAATAACGAAAAATTTTTATCATAGATTAGTAGAAGGAGTCGACGACGACGACGACGACGAACGACGATGACGACACAATAGTAGTAACAATATATTTTTATTATTATATATATATATATATTAACGATTGACAGAACGATCATTAACAAAATTTCTTGTTAACTAAAAACGTTCTAATATAAAGAATCGTTATTATAATAAACGAAAAATATATAGATTATTGAAACGTCGTCTGTTGTTGTTGTTGTTGTTGTTGTCGTCGTGTGTGTCTGTCTTCTGTATTTTTATGGAGAAATTTTATTTCGTTTTTTTATTATTACATAAGTTTTTTATCGATCGAAGGTAATACAAAAAAATTTCGACAATATTATATGTGATGATGATTATGTAAGATGATAAGACATTTTCTTCATCCGGGTACCTAAACGAAACTTTTAAGCACGTGTCGATTCTTTCGATATGTATAAAAATTCGTTTTAGAAATAATATTTCACGTATTATTTCGAAGGTGTTCGAAGATTTACGCCCGACCGTGTCGAAATTTGTATAAAACTTTCAAGATTAAAAAACTTGTAATAATTAAGAGGAATATATCGTGCGAGATATCTGTCTATGCGCGCCTCGTTTGTAATAAAACATGTGCAGCGGTTAAAATTTATCGGATATTTTTAAGTACGATATTATAATTTCTCTAAAATTTATATATAATTACCATTTAATAAATAATATATATATATATATATATATATATATATATTATATAAATGTCGTTAGATAATTCTATACGCGTATAAAATATTATAATATTATTATTAATTTAATAATCAAATATTAAAAATACGACGAATAGAATATGAGAAAACGACATAATAAAATGATTACCCTGAACGGTGAATCACTTGGCTCGTGGGTCGATGAAGAACGCAGCTAATTGCGCGTCAACTTGTGAACTGCAGGACACATGAACATCGACATTTCGAACGCACATTGCGGTCCTCGGATACTCGTTCCCGGACCACTCCTGACTGAGGGTCGTATCAATTTAAAAGACTGCTTAGAATTTAAAATTTTTCAATTTATTATAGAAAAATAAATGACTAAGCGTGTTGGATGTGTGAGACACAATAACGCACACTAAAAGAAAACACACGCACATACTATAAACTTGTGCGTATTTTTTTTTTGTGCGGCATCCTAAAATGCGAAAAGCAGCGTAAATTTTTTATAGAAAAAATTTGCGCAATTTTTGAACACAACGACGCTATTACTACCATAAATTGATCGTGTGTATTTTTATATGAAATACATAAAATTTGTTTGGTAGAGTTAT
>NW_026614293.1:0-118561 GCF_026230105.1 Diorhabda sublineata | reverse complement strand
AAAAAAGTCAAGTGTTCGATGCTCTGCCATTGAATGTGTCACCCCCATAATAATATAATATTCGGAAAGTGTGTTTCACTATGACCTGACGGAGAGGGGAAAATCCAAAAAGGCTCACTAATGACATTTTTTCCTAAAAAAACTAATCAAAAAGTGGAAGAGAATTGTTAGTTGTCGAAACGGTGAAGGAAATATGGAATTCGGTAGGTCATTTGGAAACGCCTCATGTGATTCCGACAATGCCAAGTTTCGTAAAAAAAAGTCAAGTCTTCGATGCTCTGCCAATGAAAGTGTCACCCCCATAATAATATAATATTCGGAAAATGTGTTTCACTATGACTTGACGGAGAGGGAAAATCCAAAAAGGCTCAATAATGGCATTGTTTTTTCTCAACAAAACTAAACAAAAAGTGGAAGAGAATTGTTATTTGTCGAAACGGTGAAGGGAAGATGGAATTCGGTAGGTCATTTAGAAAAACGTTATGTGATTCCGACTATGCCAAGTTTCGTAAAAAAAAGTCAAGTCTTCGATGCTCTGCCATTGAATGTGTCACCCTCATAATAATATCTTCGGAAAGCGTGTTACACTATGACCTGACGGAGAGGGGAAAATCCAAAAAGGCTCACTAATGACATTTTTTCCTAAAAAAACTAATCAAAAAGTGGAAGAGAATTGTTAGTTGTCGAAACGGTGAAGGAAATATGGAATTCGGTAGGTCATTTAGAAACACGTTATGTGATTCTGACAATGCCAAGTTTCGTAAAAAAAAGTCAAGTCTTCGATGCTCTGCCATTGAATGTGTCACCCTCATAATAATATCTTCGGAAAGCGTGTTTCACTATGACCTGACGGAGAGGGGATAATCCAAAAAGGCTCACTAATGACATTTTTTCCTAAAAAAACTAATCAAAAAGTGGAAGAGAATTGTTAGTTGTCGAAACGGTGAAGGAAATATGGAATTCGGTAGGTCATTTAGAAAACGTTATGTGATTCTGACAATGCCAAGTTTCGTAAAAAAAAGTCAAGTGTTCGATGCTCTGCCATTGAATGTGTCACCCCCATAATAATATAATATTCGGAAAGTGTGTTTCACTATGACCTGACGGAGAGGGGAAAATCCAAAAAGGCTCACTAGTGACATTTTTTCCTAAAAAAACTAATCAAAAAGTGGAAGAGAATTGTTAGTTGTCGAAACGGTGAAGGAAATATGGAATTCGGTAGGTCATTTAGAAACACGTTATGTGATTCTGACAATGCCAAGTTTCGTAAAAAAAAGTCAAGTCTTTGATGCTCTGCCATTGAATGTGTCACCCTCATAATAATATCTTCGGAAAGCGTGTTTCACTATGACCTGACGGAGAGGGGAAAATCCAAAAAGGCTCACTAATGACATTTTTTCCTAAAAAAACTAATCAAAAAGTGGAAGAGAATTGTTAGTTGTCGAAACGGTGAAGGAAATATGGAATTCGGTAGGTCATTTGGAAACGCCTCATGTGATTCCGACAATGCCAAGTTTCGTAAAAAAAAGTCAAGTCTTCGATGCTCTGCCAATGAAAGTGTCACCCCCATAATAATATAATATTCGGAAAATGTGTTTCACTATGACTTGACGGAGAGGGAAAATCCAAAAAGGCTCAATAATGGCATTGTTTTTTCTCAACAAAACTAAACAAAAAGTGGAAGAGAATTGTTATTTGTCGAAACGGTGAAGGGAAGATGGAATTCGGTAGGTCATTTAGAAAAACGTTATGTGATTCCGACTATGCCAAGTTTCGTAAAAAAAAGTCAAGTCTTCGATGCTCTGCCATTGAATGTGTCACCCTCATAATAATATCTTCGGAAAGCGTGTTACACTATGACCTGACGGAGAGGGGAAAATCCAAAAAGGCTCACTAATGACATTTTTTCCTAAAAAAACTAATCAAAAAGTGGAAGAGAATTGTTAGTTGTCGAAACGGTGAAGGAAATATGGAATTCGGTAGGTCATTTAGAAACACGTTATGTGATTCTGACAATGCCAAGTTTCGTAAAAAAAAGTCAAGTCTTCGATGCTCTGCCATTGAATGTGTCACCCTCATAATAATATCTTCGGAAAGCGTGTTTCACTATGACCTGACGGAGAGGGGATAATCCAAAAAGGCTCACTAATGACATTTTTTCCTAAAAAAACTAATCAAAAAGTGGAAGAGAATTGTTAGTTGTCGAAACGGTGAAGGAAATATGGAATTCGGTAGGTCATTTAGAAACACGTTATGTGATTCTGACAATGCCAAGTTTCGTAAAAAAAAGTCAAGTCTTCGATGCTCTGCCATTGAATGTGTCACCCCCATAATAATATAATATTCGGAAAGTGTGTTTCACTATGACCTGACGGAGAGGGGAAAATCCAAAAAGGCTCACTAGTGACATTTTTTCCTAAAAAAACTAATCAAAAAGTGGAAGAGAATTGTTAGTTGTCGAAACGGTGAAGGAAATATGGAATTCGGTAGGTCATTTAGAAACACGTTATGTGATTCTGACAATGCCAAGTTTCGTAAAAAAAAGTCAAGTGTTCGATGCTCTGCCATTGAATGTGTCACCCCCATAATAATATAATATTCGGAAAGTGTGTTTCACTATGACCTGACGGAGAGGGGAAAATCCAAAAAGGCTCACTAGTGACATTTTTTCCTAAAAAAACTAATCAAAAAGTGGAAGAGAATTGTTAGTTGTCGAAACGGTGAAGGAAATATGGAATTCGGTAGGTCATTTAGAAACACGTTATGTGATTCTGACAATGCCAAGTTTCGTAAAAAAAAGTCAAGTCTTTGATGCTCTGCCATTGAATGTGTCACCCTCATAATAATATCTTCGGAAAGCGTGTTTCACTATGACCTGACGGAGAGGGGAAAATCCAAAAAGGCTCACTAATGACATTTTTTCCTAAAAAAACTAATCAAAAAGTGGAAGAGAATTGTTAGTTGTCGAAACGGTGAAGGAAATATGGAATTCGGTAGGTCATTTAGAAAAACGTTATGTGATTCTGACAATGCCAAGTTTCGTAAAAAAAGTCAAGTCTTCGATGCTCTGCCATTGAATGTGTCACCCTCATAATAATATCTTCGGAAAGCGTGTTTCACTATGACCTGACGGAGAGGGGAAAATCCAAAAAGGCTCACTAATGACATTTTTTCCTAAAAAAACTAATCAAAAAGTGGAAGAGAATTGTTAGTTGTCGAAACGGTGAAGGAAATATGGAATTCGGTAGGTCATTTAGAAACACGTTATGTGATTCTGACAATGCCAAGTTTCGTAAAAAAAAGTCAAGTCTTCGATGCTCTGCCATTGAATGTGTCACCCTCATAATAATATCTTCGGAAAGCGTGTTTCACTATGACCTGACGGAGAGGGGAAAATCCAAAAAGGCTCACTAATGACATTTTTTCCTAAAAAAACTAATCAAAAAGTGGAAGAGAATTGTTAGTTGTCGAAACGGTGAAGGAAATATGGAATTCGGTAGGTCATTTAGAAACACGTTATGTGATTCTGACAATGCCAAGTTTCGTAAAAAAAAGTCAAGTGTTCGATGCTCTGCCATTGAATGTGTCACCCCCATAATAATATAATCTTCGGAAAGTGTGTTTCACTATGACCTGACGGAGAGGGGAAAATCCAAAAAGGCTCACTAATGACATTTTTTCCTAAAAAAACTAATCAAAAAGTGGAAGAGAATTGTTATTTGTCGAAACGGTGAAGGGAAGATGGAATTCGGTAGGTCATTTAGAAAAACGTTATGTGATTCCGACTATGCCACGTTTCGTAAAAAAAAGTCAAGTCTTCGATTCTCTGCCATTGAATGTGTCACCCCCATAATAATATAATATTCGGAAAGTGTGTTTCACTATGACTTGACGAAGACGGAAAAATCCAAAAAGGCTCACTAATGACATTTTTTCCTAGAAAAACTAATCAAAAAGTGGAAGAGAATTGTTAGTTGTCGAAACGGTGAAGGAAATATGGAATTCGGTAGGTCATTTAGAAAAACGTTATGTGATTCCGACTATGCCACGTTTCGTAAAAAAAAGTCAAGTCTTCGATTCTCTGCCATTGAATGTGTCACCCCCATAATAATATAATATTCGGAAAGTGTGTTTCACTATGACCTGACGGAGAGGGGAAAATCCAAAAAGGCTCACTAATGACATTTTTTCCTAAAAAAACTAATCAAAAAGTGGAAGAGAATTGTTATTTGTCGAAACGGTGAAGGGAAGATGGAATTCGGTAGGTCATTTAGAAAAACGTTATGTGATTCCGACTATGCCACGTTTCGTAAAAAAAAATTCAAGTCTTCGATTCTCTGCCATTGAATGTGTCACCCCCATAATAATATAATATTCGGAAAGTGTGTTTCACTATGACTTGACGAAGACGGAAAAATCCAAAAAGGCTCACTAATGACATTTTTTCCTAAAAAAACTAATCAAAAAGTGGAAGAGAATTGTTAGTTGTCGAAACGGTGAAGGAAATATGGAATTCGGTAGGTCATTTAGAAACACGTTATGTGATTCTGACAATGCCAAGTTTCGTAAAAAAAAGTCAAGTCTTCGATGCTCTGCCATTGAATGTGTCACCCTCATAATAATATCTTCGGAAAGCGTGTTACACTATGACCTGACGGAGAGGGGAAAATCCAAAAAGGCTCACTAATGACATTTTTTCCTAAAAAAACTAATCAAAAAGTGGAAGAGAATTGTTAGTTGTCGAAACGGTGAAGGAAATATGGAATTCGGTAGGTCATTTAGAAACACGTTATGTGATTCTGACAATGCCAAGTTTCGTAAAAAAAAGTCAAGTCTTCGATGCTCTGCCATTGAATGTGTCACCCTCATAATAATATCTTCGGAAAGCGTGTTTCACTATGACCTGACGGAGAGGGGAAAATCCAAAAAGGCTCACTAATGACATTTTTTCCTAAAAAAACTAATCAAAAAGTGGAAGAGAATTGTTAGTTGTCGAAACGGTGAAGGAAATATGGAATTCGGTAGGTCATTTAGAAAAACGTTATGTGATTCTGACAATGCCAAGTTTCGTAAAAAAAAGTTAAGTCTTCGATGCTCTGCCATTGAATGTGTCACCCTCATAATAATATCTTCGGAAAGCGTGTTTCACTATGACCTGACGGAGAGGGGAAAATCCAAAAAGGCTCACTAATGACATTTTTTCCTAAAAAAACTAATCAAAAAGTGGAAGAGAATTGTTAGTTGTCGAAACGGTGAAGGAAATATGGAATTCGGTAGGTCATTTAGAAACCCAATATGTGATTCTGACAATGCCAAGTTTCGTAAAAAAAAGTCAAATCTTCGATGCTCTGCCATTGAATGTGTCACCCTCATAATAATATCTTCGGAAAGCGTGTTTCACTATGACCTGACGGAGAGGGGAAAATCCAAAAAGGCTCACTAATGACATTTTTTCCCAAAAAAACTAATCAAAAAGTGGAAGAGAATTGTTAGTTGTCGAAACGGTGAAGGAAATATGGAATTCGGTAGGTCATTTAGAAACACGTTATGTGATTCTGACAATGCCAAGTTTCGTAAAAAAAAGTCAAGTCTTCGATGCTCTGCCATTTAATGTGTCACCCTCATAATAATATCTTCGGAAAGCGTGTTTCACTATGACCTGACGGAGAGGGGAAAATCCAAAAAGGCTCACTAATGACATTTTTTCCTAAAAAAACTAATCAAAAAGTGGAAGAGAATTGTTAGTTGTCGAAACGGTGAAGGAAATATGGAATTCGGTAGGTCATTTGGAAACGCCTCATGTGATTCTGACAATGCCAAGTTTCGTAAAAAAAAGTCAAGTCTTCGATACTCTGCCATTGAATGTGTCACCCTCATAATAATATCTTCGGAAAGCGTGTTTCACTATGACCTGACGGAGAGGGGAAAATCCAAAAAGGCTCACTAATGACATTTTTTCCTAAAAAAACTAATCAAAAAGTGGAAGAGAATTGTTAGTTGTCGAAACGGTGAAGGAAATATGGAATTCGGTAGGTCATTTAGAAACACGTTATGTGATTCTGACAATGCCAAGTTTCGTAAAAAAAAGTCAAGTGTTCGATGCTCTGCCATTGAATGTGTCACCCCCATAATAATATAATATTCGGAAAGTGTGTTTCACTATGACCTGACGGAGAGGGGAAAATCCAAAAAGGCTCACTAATGACATTTTTTCCTGAAAAAACTAATCAAAAAGTGGAAGAGAATTGTTATTTGTCGAAACGGTGAAGGGAAGATGGAATTCGGTAGGTCATTTAGAAAAACGTTATGTGATTCCGACTATGCCACGTTTCGTAAAAAAAAGTCAAGTCTTCGATTCTCTGCCATTGAATGTGTCACCCCCATAATAATATAATATTCGGAAAGTGTGTTTCACTATGACTTGACGAAGACGGAAAAATCCAAAAAGGCTCACTAATGACATTTTTTCCTAGAAAAACTAATCAAAAAGTGGAAGAGAATTGTTAGTTGTCGAAACGGTGAAGGAAATATGGAATTCGGTAGGTCATTTAGAAAAACGTTATGTGATTCCGACTATGCCACGTTTCGTAAAAAAAAGTCAAGTCTTCGATTCTCTGCCATTGAATGTGTCACCCCCATAATAATATAATATTCGGAAAGTGTGTTTCACTATGACCTGACGGAGAGGGGAAAATCCAAAAAGGCTCACTAATGACATTTTTTCCTAAAAAAACTAATCAAAAAGTGGAAGAGAATTGTTATTTGTCGAAACGGTGAAGGGAAGATGGAATTCGGTAGGTCATTTAGAAAAACGTTATGTGATTCCGACTATGCCACGTTTCGTAAAAAAAAGTCAAGTCTTCGATTCTCTGCCATTGAATGTGTCACCCCCATAATAATATAATATTCGGAAAGTGTGTTTCACTATGACTTGACGAAGACGGAAAAATCCAAAAAGGCTCACTAATGACATTTTTTCCTAAAAAAACTAATCAAAAAGTGGAAGAGAATTGTTAGTTGTCGAAACGGTGAAGGAAATATGGAATTCGGTAGGTCATTTAGAAACACGTTATGTGATTCTGACAATGCCAAGTTTCGTAAAAAAAAGTCAAGTCTTCGATGCTCTGCCATTTAATGTGTCACCCTCATAATAATATCTTCGGAAAGCGTGTTTCACTATGACCTGACGGAGAGGGGAAAATCCAAAAAGGCTCACTAATGACATTTTTTCCTAAAAAAACTAATCAAAAAGTGGAAGAGAATTGTTAGTTGTCGAAACGGTGAAGGAAATATGGAATTCGGTAGGTCATTTGGAAACGCCTCATGTGATTCTGACAATGCCAAGTTTCGTAAAAAAAAGTCAAGTCTTCGATACTCTGCCATTGAATGTGTCACCCTCATAATAATATCTTCGGAAAGCGTGTTTCACTATGACCTGACGGAGAGGGGAAAATCCAAAAAGGCTCACTAATGACATTTTTTCCTAAAAAAACTAATCAAAAAGTGGAAGAGAATTGTTAGTTGTCGAAACGGTGAAGGAAATATGGAATTCGGTAGGTCATTTAGAAACACGTTATGTGATTCTGACAATGCCAAGTTTCGTAAAAAAAAGTCAAGTGTTCGATGCTCTGCCATTGAATGTGTCACCCCCATAATAATATAATATTCGGAAAGTGTGTTTCACTATGACCTGACGGAGAGGGGAAAATCCAAAAAGGCTCACTAATGACATTTTTTCCTGAAAAAACTAATCAAAAAGTGGAAGAGAATTGTTATTTGTCGAAACGGTGAAGGGAAGATGGAATTCGGTAGGTCATTTAGAAAAACGTTATGTGATTCCGACTATGCCACGTTTCGTAAAAAAAAGTCAAGTCTTCGATTCTCTGCCATTGAATGTGTCACCCCCATAATAATATAATATTCGGAAAGTGTGTTTCACTATGACTTGACGAAGACGGAAAAATCCAAAAAGGCTCACTAATGACATTTTTTCCTAGAAAAACTAATCAAAAAGTGGAAGAGAATTGTTAGTTGTCGAAACGGTGAAGGAAATATGGAATTCGGTAGGTCATTTAGAAAAACGTTATGTGATTCCGACTATGCCACGTTTCGTAAAAAAAAGTCAAGTCTTCGATTCTCTGCCATTGAATGTGTCACCCCCATAATAATATAATATTCGGAAAGTGTGTTTCACTATGACCTGACGGAGAGGGGAAAATCCAAAAAGGCTCACTAATGACATTTTTTCCTAAAAAAACTAATCAAAAAGTGGAAGAGAATTGTTATTTGTCGAAACGGTGAAGGGAAGATGGAATTCGGTAGGTCATTTAGAAAAACGTTATGTGATTCCGACTATGCCACGTTTCGTAAAAAAAAGTCAAGTCTTCGATTCTCTGCCATTGAATGTGTCACCCCCATAATAATATAATATTCGGAAAGTGTGTTTCACTATGACTTGACGAAGACGGAAAAATCCAAAAAGGCTCACTAATGACATTTTTTCCTAAAAAAACTAATCAAAAAGTGGAAGAGAATTGTTAGTTGTCGAAACGGTGAAGGAAATATGGAATTCGGTAGGTCATTTAGAAACACGTTATGTGATTCTGACAATGCCAAGTTTCGTAAAAAAAAGTCAAGTCTTCGATGCTCTGCCATTGAATGTGTCACCCTCATAATAATATCTTCGGAAAGCGTGTTACACTATGACCTGACGGAGAGGGGAAAATCCAAAAAGGCTCACTAATGACATTTTTTCCTAAAAAAACTAATCAAAAAGTGGAAGAGAATTGTTAGTTGTCGAAACGGTGAAGGAAATATGGAATTCGGTAGGTCATTTAGAAACACGTTATGTGATTCTGACAATGCCAAGTTTCGTAAAAAAAGTCAAGTCTTCGATGCTCTGCCATTGAATGTGTCACCCTCATAATAATATCTTCGGAAAGCGTGTTTCACTATGACCTGACGGAGAGGGGAAAATCCAAAAAGGCTCACTAATGACATTTTTTCCTAAAAAAACTAATCAAAAAGTGGAAGAGAATTGTTAGTTGTCGAAACGGTGAAGGAAATATGGAATTCGGTAGGTCATTTAGAAAAACGTTATGTGATTCTGACAATGCCAAGTTTCGTAAAAAAAAGTTAAGTCTTCGATGCTCTGCCATTGAATGTGTCACCCTCATAATAATATCTTCGGAAAGCGTGTTTCACTATGACCTGACGGAGAGGGGAAAATCCAAAAAGGCTCACTAATGACATTTTTTCCTAAAAAAACTAATCAAAAAGTGGAAGAGAATTGTTAGTTGTCGAAACGGTGAAGGAAATATGGAATTCGGTAGGTCATTTAGAAACCCATTATGTGATTCTGACAATGCCAAGTTTCGTAAAAAAAAGTCAAATCTTCGATGCTCTGCCATTGAATGTGTCACCCTCATAATAATATCTTCGGAAAGCGTGTTTCACTATGACCTGACGGAGAGGGGAAAATCCAAAAAGGCTCACTAATGACATTTTTTCCCAAAAAAACTAATCAAAAAGTGGAAGAGAATTGTTAGTTGTCGAAACGGTGAAGGAAATATGGAATTCGGTAGGTCATTTAGAAACACGTTATGTGATTCTGACAATGCCAAGTTTCGTAAAAAAAAGTCAAGTCTTCGATGCTCTGCCATTTAATGTGTCACCCTCATAATAATATCTTCGGAAAGCGTGTTTCACTATGACCTGACGGAGAGGGGAAAATCCAAAAAGGCTCACTAATGACATTTTTTCCTAAAAAAACTAATCAAAAAGTGGAAGAGAATTGTTAGTTGTCGAAACGGTGAAGGAAATATGGAATTCGGTAGGTCATTTGGAAACGCCTCATGTGATTCTGACAATGCCAAGTTTCGTAAAAAAAAGTCAAGTCTTCGATACTCTGCCATTGAATGTGTCACCCTCATAATAATATCTTCGGAAAGCGTGTTTCACTATGACCTGACGGAGAGGGGAAAATCCAAAAAGGCTCACTAATGACATTTTTTCCTAAAAAAACTAATCAAAAAGTGGAAGAGAATTGTTAGTTGTCGAAACGGTGAAGGAAATATGGAATTCGGTAGGTCATTTAGAAACACGTTATGTGATTCTGACAATGCCAAGTTTCGTAAAAAAAAGTCAAGTGTTCGATGCTCTGCCATTGAATGTGTCACCCCCATAATAATATAATATTCGGAAAGTGTGTTTCACTATGACCTGACGGAGAGGGGAAAATCCAAAAAGGCTCACTAATGACATTTTTTCCTGAAAAAACTAATCAAAAAGTGGAAGAGAATTGTTAGTTGTCGAAACGGTGAAGGAAATATGGAATTCGGTAGGTCATTTGGAAACACGTTATGTGATTCTGACAATGCCAAGTTTCGTAAAAAAAAGTCAAGTCTTCGATGCTCTGCCATTGAATGTGTCACCCTCATAATAATATCTTCGGAAAGCGTGTTTCACTATGACCTGACGGAGAGGGGAAAATCCAAAAAGGCTCACTAATGACATTTTTTCCTAAAAAAACTAATCAAAAAGTGGAAGAGAATTGTTAGTTGTCGAAACGGTGAAGGAAATATGGAATTCGGTAGGTCATTTAGAAACACGTTATGTGATTCTGACAATGCCAAGTTTCGTAAAAAAAAGTCAAGTCTTCGATGCTCTGCCATTGAATATGTCACCCTCATAATAATATCTTCGGAAAGCGTGTTTCACTATGACCTGACGAAGAGGGGAAAATCCGAAAAGGCTCACTAATGACATTTTTTCCTAAAAAAACTAATCAAAAAGTGGAAGAGAATTGTTATTTGTCGAAACGGTGAAGGGAAGATGGAATTCGGTAGGTCATTTAGAAACACGTTATGTGATTCTGACAATGCCAAGTTTCGTAAAAAAAAGTCAAGTCTTCGATGCTCTGCCATTGAATGTGTCACCCTCATAATAATATCTTCGGAAAGCGTGTTTCACTATGACCTGACGGAGAGGGGAAAATCCAAAAAGGCTCACTAATGACATTTTTTCCTAAAAAAACTAATCAAAAAGTGGAAGAGAATTGTTAGTTGTCGAAACGGTGAAGGAAATATGGAATTCGGTAGGTCATTTAGAAACACGTTATGTGATTCTGACAATGCCAAGTTTCGTAAAAAAAAGTCAAGTCTTCGATGCTCTGCCATTGAATGTGTCACCCTCATAATAATATCTTCGGAAAGCGTGTTTCACTATGACCTGACGGAGAGGGGAAAATCCAAAAAGGCTCACTAATGACATTTTTTCCTAAAAAAACTAATCAAAAAGTGGAAGAGAATTGTTATTTGTCGAAACGGTGAAGGGAAGATGGAATTCGGTAGGTCATTTAGAAAAACGTTATGTGATTCCGACTATGCCACGTTTCGTAAAAAAAAGTCAAGTCTTCGATTCTCTGCCATTGAATGTGTCACCCCCATAATAATATAATATTCGGAAAGTGTGTTTCACTATGACTTGACGAAGACGGAAAAATCCAAAAAGGCTCACTAATGACATTTTTTCCTAAAAAAACTAATCAAAAAGTGGAAGAGAATTGTTATTTGTCGAAACGGTGAAGGGAAGATGGAATTCGGTAGGTCATTTAGAAACACGTTATGTGATTCTGACAATGCCAAGTTTCGTAAAAAAAAGTCAAGTCTTCGATGCTCTGCCATTGAATGTGTCACCCTCATAATAATATCTTCGGAAAGCGTGTTTCACTATGACCTGACGGAGAGGGGAAAATCCAAAAAGGCTCACTAATGACATTTTTTCCTAAAAAAACTAATCAAAAAGTGGAAGAGAATTGTTAGTTGTCGAAACGGTGAAGGAAATATGGAATTCGGTAGGTCATTTAGAAACACGTTATGTGATTCTGACAATGCCAAGTTTCGTAAAAAAAAGTCAAGTCTTCGATGCTCTGCCATTGAATGTGTCACCCTCATAATAATATCTTCGGAAAGCGTGTTTCACTATGACCTGACGGAGAGGGGAAAATCCAAAAAGGCTCACTAATGACATTTTTTCCTAAAAAAACTAATCAAAAAGTGGAAGAGAATTGTTAGTTGTCGAAACGGTGAAGGAAATATGGAATTCGGTAGGTCATTTAGAAACACGTTATGTGATTCTGACAATGCCAAGTTTCGTAAAAAAAAGTCAAGTGTTCGATGCTCTGCCATTGAATGTGTCACCCCCATAATAATATAATATTCGGAAAGTGTGTTTCACTATGACCTGACGGAGAGGGGAAAATCCAAAAAGGCTCACTAATGACATTTTTTCCTAAAAAAACTAATCAAAAAGTGGAAGAGAATTGTTATTTGTCGAAACGGTGAAGGGAAGATGGAATTCGGTAGGTCATTTAGAAAAACGTTATGTGATTCCGACTATGCCACGTTTCGTAAAAAAAAGTCAAGTCTTCGATTCTCTGCCATTGAATGTGTCACCCCCATAATAATATAATATTCGGAAAGTGTGTTTCACTATGACTTGACGAAGACGGAAAAATCCAAAAAGGCTCACTAATGACATTTTTTCCTAAAAAAACTAATCAAAAAGTGGAAGAGAATTGTTATTTGTCGAAACGGTGAAGGGAAGATGGAATTCGGTAGGTCATTTAGAAACACGTTATGTGATTCTGACAATGCCAAGTTTCGTAAAAAAAAGTCAAGTCTTCGATGCTCTGCCATTGAATGTGTCACCCTCATAATAATATCTTCGGAAAGCGTGTTTCACTATGACCTGACGGAGAGGGGAAAATCCAAAAAGGCTCACTAATGACATTTTTTCCTAAAAAAACTAATCAAAAAGTGGAAGAGAATTGTTAGTTGTCGAAACGGTGAAGGAAATATGGAATTCGGTAGGTCATTTAGAAACACGTTATGTGATTCTGACAATGCCAAGTTTCGTAAAAAAAAGTCAAGTCTTCGATGCTCTGCCATTGAATGTGTCACCCTCATAATAATATCTTCGGAAAGCGTGTTTCACTATGACCTGACGGAGAGGGGAAAATCCAAAAAGGCTCACTAATGACATTTTTTCCTAAAAAAACTAATCAAAAAGTGGAAGAGAATTGTTAGTTGTCGAAACGGTGAAGGAAATATGGAATTCGGTAGGTCATTTAGAAAAACGTTATGTGATTCTGACAATGCCAAGTTTCGTAAAAAAAGTCAAGTCTTCGATGCTCTGCCATTGAATGTGTCACCCTCATAATAATATCTTCGGAAAGCGTGTTTCACTATGACCTGACGGAGAGGGGAAAATCCAAAAAGGCTCACTAATGACATTTTTTCCTAAAAAAACTAATCAAAAAGTGGAAGAGAATTGTTAGTTGTCGAAACGGTGAAGGAAATATGGAATTCGGTAGGTCATTTAGAAACACGTTATGTGATTCTGACAATGCCAAGTTTCGTAAAAAAAAGTCAAGTCTTCGATGCTCTGCCATTGAATGTGTCACCCTCATAATAATATCTTCGGAAAGCGTGTTTCACTATGACCTGACGGAGAGGGGAAAATCCAAAAAGGCTCACTAATGACATTTTTTCCTAAAAAAACTAATCAAAAAGTGGAAGAGAATTGTTAGTTGTCGAAACGGTGAAGGAAATATGGAATTCGGTAGGTCATTTAGAAACACGTTATGTGATTCTGACAATGCCAAGTTTCGTAAAAAAAAGTCAAGTGTTCGATGCTCTGCCATTGAATGTGTCACCCTCATAATAATATCTTCGGAAAGCGTGTTTCACTATGACCTGACGGAGAGGGGAAAATCCAAAAAGGCTCACTAATGACATTTTTTCCTAAAAAAACTAATCAAAAAGTGGAAGAGAATTGTTAGTTGTCGAAACGGTGAAGGAAATATGGAATTCGGTAGGTCATTTAGAAACACGTTATGTGATTCTGACAATGCCAAGTTTCGTAAAAAAAAGTCAAGTCTTCGATGCTCTGCCATTGAATGTGTCACCCTCATAATAATATCTTCGGAAAGCGTGTTTCACTATGACCTGACGGAGAGGGGAAAATCCAAAAAGGCTCACTAATGACATTTTTTCCTAAAAAAACTAATCAAAAAGTGGAAGAGAATTGTTAGTTGTCGAAACGGTGAAGGAAATATGGAATTCGGTAGGTCATTTAGAAACACGTTATGTGATTCTGACAATGCCAAGTTTCGTAAAAAAAAGTCAAGTGTTCGATGCTCTGCCATTGAATGTGTCACCCCCATAATAATATAATATTCGGAAAGTGTGTTTCACTATGACCTGACGGAGAGGGGAAAATCCAAAAAGGCTCACTAATGACATTTTTTCCTAAAAAAACTAATCAAAAAGTGGAAGAGAATTGTTATTTGTCGAAACGGTGAAGGGAAGATGGAATTCGGTAGGTCATTTAGAAAAACGTTATGTGATTCCGACTATGCCACGTTTCGTAAAAAAAAGTCAAGTCTTCGATTCTCTGCCATTGAATGTGTCACCCCCATAATAATATAATATTCGGAAAGTGTGTTTCACTATGACTTGACGAAGACGGAAAAATCCAAAAAGGCTCACTAATGACATTTTTTCCTAAAAAAACTAATCAAAAAGTGGAAGAGAATTGTTATTTGTCGAAACGGTGAAGGGAAGATGGAATTCGGTAGGTCATTTAGAAACACGTTATGTGATTCTGACAATGCCAAGTTTCGTAAAAAAAAGTCAAGTCTTCGATGCTCTGCCATTGAATGTGTCACCCTCATAATAATATCTTCGGAAAGCGTGTTTCACTATGACCTGACGGAGAGGGGAAAATCCAAAAAGGCTCACTAATGACATTTTTTCCTAAAAAAACTAATCAAAAAGTGGAAGAGAATTGTTAGTTGTCGAAACGGTGAAGGAAATATGGAATTCGGTAGGTCATTTAGAAACACGTTATGTGATTCTGACAATGCCAAGTTTCGTAAAAAAAAGTCAAGTCTTCGATGCTCTGCCATTGAATGTGTCACCCTCATAATAATATCTTCGGAAAGCGTGTTTCACTATGACCTGACGGAGAGGGGAAAATCCAAAAAGGCTCACTAATGACATTTTTTCCTAAAAAAACTAATCAAAAAGTGGAAGAGAATTGTTATTTGTCGAAACGGTGAAGGGAAGATGGAATTCGGTAGGTCATTTAGAAAAACGTTATGTGATTCCGACTATGCCACGTTTCGTAAAAAAAAGTCAAGTCTTCGATTCTCTGCCATTGAATGTGTCACCCCCATAATAATATAATATTCGGAAAGTGTGTTTCACTATGACTTGACGAAGACGGAAAAATCCAAAAAGGCTCACTAATGACATTTTTTCCTAAAAAAACTAATCAAAAAGTGGAAGAGAATTGTTATTTGTCGAAACGGTGAAGGGAAGATGGAATTCGGTAGGTCATTTAGAAACACGTTATGTGATTCTGACAATGCCAAGTTTCGTAAAAAAAAGTCAAGTCTTCGATGCTCTGCCATTGAATGTGTCACCCTCATAATAATATCTTCGGAAAGCGTGTTTCACTATGACCTGACGGAGAGGGGAAAATCCAAAAAGGCTCACTAATGACATTTTTTCCTAAAAAAACTAATCAAAAAGTGGAAGAGAATTGTTAGTTGTCGAAACGGTGAAGGAAATATGGAATTCGGTAGGTCATTTAGAAACACGTTATGTGATTCTGACAATGCCAAGTTTCGTAAAAAAAAGTCAAGTCTTCGATGCTCTGCCATTGAATGTGTCACCCTCATAATAATATCTTCGGAAAGCGTGTTTCACTATGACCTGACGGAGAGGGGAAAATCCAAAAAGGCTCACTAATGACATTTTTTCCTAAAAAAACTAATCAAAAAGTGGAAGAGAATTGTTAGTTGTCGAAACGGTGAAGGAAATATGGAATTCGGTAGGTCATTTAGAAACACGTTATGTGATTCTGACAATGCCAAGTTTCGTAAAAAAAAGTCAAGTGTTCGATGCTCTGCCATTGAATGTGTCACCCCCATAATAATATAATATTCGGAAAGTGTGTTTCACTATGACCTGACGGAGAGGGGAAAATCCAAAAAGGCTCACTAATGACATTTTTTCCTAAAAAAACTAATCAAAAAGTGGAAGAGAATTGTTATTTGTCGAAACGGTGAAGGGAAGATGGAATTCGGTAGGTCATTTAGAAAAACGTTATGTGATTCCGACTATGCCACGTTTCGTAAAAAAAAGTCAAGTCTTCGATTCTCTGCCATTGAATGTGTCACCCCCATAATAATATAATATTCGGAAAGTGTGTTTCACTATGACTTGACGAAGACGGAAAAATCCAAAAAGGCTCACTAATGACATTTTTTCCTAAAAAAACTAATCAAAAAGTGGAAGAGAATTGTTATTTGTCGAAACGGTGAAGGGAAGATGGAATTCGGTAGGTCATTTAGAAACACGTTATGTGATTCTGACAATGCCAAGTTTCGTAAAAAAAAGTCAAGTCTTCGATGCTCTGCCATTGAATGTGTCACCCTCATAATAATATCTTCGGAAAGCGTGTTTCACTATGACCTGACGGAGAGGGGAAAATCCAAAAAGGCTCACTAATGACATTTTTTCCTAAAAAAACTAATCAAAAAGTGGAAGAGAATTGTTAGTTGTCGAAACGGTGAAGGAAATATGGAATTCGGTAGGTCATTTAGAAACACGTTATGTGATTCTGACAATGCCAAGTTTCGTAAAAAAAAGTCAAGTCTTCGATGCTCTGCCATTGAATGTGTCACCCTCATAATAATATCTTCGGAAAGCGTGTTTCACTATGACCTGACGGAGAGGGGAAAATCCAAAAAGGCTCACTAATGACATTTTTTCCTAAAAAAACTAATCAAAAAGTGGAAGAGAATTGTTAGTTGTCGAAACGGTGAAGGAAATATGGAATTCGGTAGGTCATTTAGAAAAACGTTATGTGATTCTGACAATGCCAAGTTTCGTAAAAAAAGTCAAGTCTTCGATGCTCTGCCATTGAATGTGTCACCCTCATAATAATATCTTCGGAAAGCGTGTTTCACTATGACCTGACGGAGAGGGGAAAATCCAAAAAGGCTCACTAATGACATTTTTTCCTAAAAAAACTAATCAAAAAGTGGAAGAGAATTGTTAGTTGTCGAAACGGTGAAGGAAATATGGAATTCGGTAGGTCATTTAGAAACACGTTATGTGATTCTGACAATGCCAAGTTTCGTAAAAAAAAGTCAAGTCTTCGATGCTCTGCCATTGAATGTGTCACCCTCATAATAATATCTTCGGAAAGCGTGTTTCACTATGACCTGACGGAGAGGGGAAAATCCAAAAAGGCTCACTAATGACATTTTTTCCTAAAAAAACTAATCAAAAAGTGGAAGAGAATTGTTAGTTGTCGAAACGGTGAAGGAAATATGGAATTCGGTAGGTCATTTAGAAACACGTTATGTGATTCTGACAATGCCAAGTTTCGTAAAAAAAAGTCAAGTCTTCGATGCTCTGCCATTGAATGTGTCACCCTCATAATAATATCTTCGGAAAGCGTGTTTCACTATGACCTGACGGAGAGGGGAAAATCCAAAAAGGCTCACTAATGACATTTTTTCCTAAAAAAACTAATCAAAAAGTGGAAGAGAATTGTTAGTTGTCGAAACGGTGAAGGAAATATGGAATTCGGTAGGTCATTTAGAAACACGTTATGTGATTCTGACAATGCCAAGTTTCGTAAAAAAAAGTCAAGTGTTCGATGCTCTGCCATTGAATGTGTCACCCCCATAATAATATAATATTCGGAAAGTGTGTTTCACTATGACCTGACGGAGAGGGGAAAATCCAAAAAGGCTCACTAATGACATTTTTTCCTAAAAAAACTAATCAAAAAGTGGAAGAGAATTGTTATTTGTCGAAACGGTGAAGGGAAGATGGAATTCGGTAGGTCCCTTAGAAAAACGTTATGTGATTCCGACTATGCCACGTTTCGTAAAAAAAAGTCAAGTCTTCGATTCTCTGCCATTGAATGTGTCACCCCCATAATAATATAATATTCGGAAAGTGTGTTTCACTATGACTTGACGAAGACGGAAAAATCCAAAAAGGCTCACTAATGACATTTTTTCCTAAAAAAACTAATCAAAAAGTGGAAGAGAATTGTTATTTGTCGAAACGGTGAAGGGAAGATGGAATTCGGTAGGTCATTTAGAAACACGTTATGTGATTCTGACAATGCCAAGTTTCGTAAAAAAAAGTCAAGTCTTCGATGCTCTGCCATTGAATGTGTCACCCTCATAATAATATCTTCGGAAAGCGTGTTTCACTATGACCTGACGGAGAGGGGAAAATCCAAAAAGGCTCACTAATGACATTTTTTCCTAAAAAAACTAATCAAAAAGTGGAAGAGAATTGTTAGTTGTCGAAACGGTGAAGGAAATATGGAATTCGGTAGGTCATTTAGAAACACGTTATGTGATTCTGACAATGCCAAGTTTCGTAAAAAAAAGTCAAGTCTTCGATGCTCTGCCATTGAATGTGTCACCCTCATAATAATATCTTCGGAAAGCGTGTTTCACTATGACCTGACGGAGAGGGGAAAATCCAAAAAGGCTCACTAATGACATTTTTTCCTAAAAAAACTAATCAAAAAGTGGAAGAGAATTGTTAGTTGTCGAAACGGTGAAGGAAATATGGAATTCGGTAGGTCATTTAGAAAAACGTTATGTGATTCTGACAATGCCAAGTTTCGTAAAAAAAGTCAAGTCTTCGATGCTCTGCCATTGAATGTGTCACCCTCATAATAATATCTTCGGAAAGCGTGTTTCACTATGACCTGACGGAGAGGGGAAAATCCAAAAAGGCTCACTAATGACATTTTTTCCTAAAAAAACTAATCAAAAAGTGGAAGAGAATTGTTAGTTGTCGAAACGGTGAAGGAAATATGGAATTCGGTAGGTCATTTAGAAACACGTTATGTGATTCTGACAATGCCAAGTTTCGTAAAAAAAAGTCAAGTCTTCGATGCTCTGCCATTGAATGTGTCACCCTCATAATAATATCTTCGGAAAGCGTGTTTCACTATGACCTGACGGAGAGGGGAAAATCCAAAAAGGCTCACTAATGACATTTTTTCCTAAAAAAACTAATCAAAAAGTGGAAGAGAATTGTTAGTTGTCGAAACGGTGAAGGAAATATGGAATTCGGTAGGTCATTTAGAAACACGTTATGTGATTCTGACAATGCCAAGTTTCGTAAAAAAAAGTCAAGTCTTCGATGCTCTGCCATTGAATGTGTCACCCTCATAATAATATCTTCGGAAAGCGTGTTTCACTATGACCTGACGGAGAGGGGAAAATCCAAAAAGGCTCACTAATGACATTTTTTCCTAAAAAAACTAATCAAAAAGTGGAAGAGAATTGTTAGTTGTCGAAACGGTGAAGGAAATATGGAATTCGGTAGGTCATTTAGAAACACGTTATGTGATTCTGATAATGCCAAGTTTCGTAAAAAAAAGTCAAGTCTTCGATGCTCTGCCATTGAATGTGTCACCCTCATAATAATATCTTCGGAAAGCGTGTTTCACTATGACCTGACGGAGAGGGGAAAATCCAAAAAGGCTCACTAATGACATTTTTTCCTAAAAAAACTAATCAAAAAGTGGAAGAGAATTGTTAGTTGTCGAAACGGTGAAGGAAATATGGAATTCGGTAGGTCATTTAGAAAAACGTTATGTGATTCTGACAATGCCAAGTTTCGTAAAAAAAGTCAAGTCTTCGATGCTCTGCCATTGAATGTGTCACCCTCATAATAATATCTTCGGAAAGCGTGTTTCACTATGACTTGACGAAGACGGGAAAATCCAAAAAGTCTCACTAATGACATTTTTTCCTAAAAAAACTAATCAAAAAGTGGAAGAGAATTGTTAGTTGTCGAAACGGTGAAGGAAATATGGAATTCGGTAGGTCATTTGGAAACGCCTCATGTGATTCCGACAATGCCAAGTTTCGTAAAAAAAAGTCAAGTCTTCGATGCTCTGCCAATGAAAGTGTCACCCCCATAATAATATAATATTCGGAAAGTGTGTTTCACTATGACTTGACGGAGAGGGAAAATCCGAAAAGGCTCACTAATGGCATTGTTTTTTCTCAACAAAACTAAACAAAAAGTGGAAGAGAATTGTTATTTGTCGAAACGGTGAAGGGAAGATGGAATTCGGTAGGTCATTTAGAAAACGTTATGTGATTCTGACAATGCCAAGTTTCGTAAAAAAAAGTCAAGTGTTCGATGCTCTGCCATTGAATGTGTCACCCCCATAACAATATAATATTCGGAAAGTGTGTTTCACTATGACCTGACGGAGAGGGGAAAATCCAAAAAGGCTCACTAGTGACATTTTTTCCTAAAAAAACTAATCAAAAAGTGGAAGAGAATTGTTAGTTGTCGAAACGGTGAAGGAAATATGGAATTCGGTAGGTCATTTAGAAACACGTTATGTGATTCTGACAATGCCAAGTTTCGTAAAAAAAAGTCAAGTCTTTGATGCTCTGCCATTGAATGTGTCACCCCCATAATAATATAATATTCGGAAAGTGTGTTTCACTATGACCTGACGGAGAGGGGAAAATCCAAAAAGGCTCACTAATGACATTTTTTCCTAAAAAAACTAATCAAAAAGTGGAAGAGAATTGTTATTTGTCGAAACGGTGAAGGGAAGATGGAATTCGGTAGGTCATTTAGAAAAACGTTATGTGATTCCGACTATGCCACGTTTCGTAAAAAAAAGTCAAGTCTTCGATTCTCTGCCATTGAATGTGTCACCCCCATAATAATATAATATTCGGAAAGTGTGTTTCACTATGACTTGACGAAGACGGAAAAATCCAAAAAGGCTCACTAATGACATTTTTTCCTAAAAAAACTAATCAAAAAGTGGAAGAGAATTGTTATTTGTCGAAACGGTGAAGGGAAGATGGAATTCGGTAGGTCATTTAGAAACACGTTATGTGATTCTGACAATGCCAAGTTTCGTAAAAAAAAGTCAAGTCTTCGATGCTCTGCCATTGAATGTGTCACCCTCATAATAATATCTTCGGAAAGCGTGTTTCACTATGACCTGACGGAGAGGGGAAAATCCAAAAAGGCTCACTAATGACATTTTTTCCTAAAAAAACTAATCAAAAAGTGGAAGAGAATTGTTAGTTGTCGAAACGGTGAAGGAAATATGGAATTCGGTAGGTCATTTAGAAACACGTTATGTGATTCTGACAATGCCAAGTTTCGTAAAAAAAAGTCAAGTCTTCGATGCTCTGCCATTGAATGTGTCACCCTCATAATAATATCTTCGGAAAGCGTGTTTCACTATGACCTGACGGAGAGGGGAAAATCCAAAAAGGCTCACTAATGACATTTTTTCCTAAAAAAACTAATCAAAAAGTGGAAGAGAATTGTTAGTTGTCGAAACGGTGAAGGAAATATGGAATTCGGTAGGTCATTTAGAAAAACGTTATGTGATTCTGACAATGCCAAGTTTCGTAAAAAAAGTCAAGTCTTCGATGCTCTGCCATTGAATGTGTCACCCTCATAATAATATCTTCGGAAAGCGTGTTTCACTATGACCTGACGGAGAGGGGAAAATCCAAAAAGGCTCACTAATGACATTTTTTCCTAAAAAAACTAATCAAAAAGTGGAAGAGAATTGTTAGTTGTCGAAACGGTGAAGGAAATATGGAATTCGGTAGGTCATTTAGAAACACGTTATGTGATTCTGACAATGCCAAGTTTCGTAAAAAAAAGTCAAGTCTTCGATGCTCTGCCATTGAATGTGTCACCCTCATAATAATATCTTCGGAAAGCGTGTTTCACTATGACCTGACGGAGAGGGGAAAATCCAAAAAGGCTCACTAATGACATTTTTTCCTAAAAAAACTAATCAAAAAGTGGAAGAGAATTGTTAGTTGTCGAAACGGTGAAGGAAATATGGAATTCGGTAGGTCATTTAGAAACACGTTATGTGATTCTGACAATGCCAAGTTTCGTAAAAAAAAGTCAAGTCTTCGATGCTCTGCCATTGAATGTGTCACCCTCATAATAATATCTTCGGAAAGCGTGTTTCACTATGACCTGACGGAGAGGGGAAAATCCAAAAAGGCTCACTAATGACATTTTTTCCTAAAAAAACTAATCAAAAAGTGGAAGAGAATTGTTAGTTGTCGAAACGGTGAAGGAAATATGGAATTCGGTAGGTCATTTAGAAACACGTTATGTGATTCTGATAATGCCAAGTTTCGTAAAAAAAAGTCAAGTCTTCGATGCTCTGCCATTGAATGTGTCACCCTCATAATAATATCTTCGGAAAGCGTGTTTCACTATGACCTGACGGAGAGGGGAAAATCCAAAAAGGCTCACTAATGACATTTTTTCCTAAAAAAACTAATCAAAAAGTGGAAGAGAATTGTTAGTTGTCGAAACGGTGAAGGAAATATGGAATTCGGTAGGTCATTTAGAAAAACGTTATGTGATTCTGACAATGCCAAGTTTCGTAAAAAAAGTCAAGTCTTCGATGCTCTGCCATTGAATGTGTCACCCTCATAATAATATCTTCGGAAAGCGTGTTTCACTATGACTTGACGAAGACGGGAAAATCCAAAAAGTCTCACTAATGACATTTTTTCCTAAAAAAACTAATCAAAAAGTGGAAGAGAATTGTTAGTTGTCGAAACGGTGAAGGAAATATGGAATTCGGTAGGTCATTTGGAAACGCCTCATGTGATTCCGACAATGCCAAGTTTCGTAAAAAAAAGTCAAGTCTTCGATGCTCTGCCAATGAAAGTGTCACCCCCATAATAATATAATATTCGGAAAGTGTGTTTCACTATGACTTGACGGAGAGGGAAAATCCGAAAAGGCTCACTAATGGCATTGTTTTTTCTCAACAAAACTAAACAAAAAGTGGAAGAGAATTGTTATTTGTCGAAACGGTGAAGGGAAGATGGAATTCGGTAGGTCATTTAGAAAACGTTATGTGATTCTGACAATGCCAAGTTTCGTAAAAAAAAGTCAAGTGTTCGATGCTCTGCCATTGAATGTGTCACCCCCATAACAATATAATATTCGGAAAGTGTGTTTCACTATGACCTGACGGAGAGGGGAAAATCCAAAAAGGCTCACTAGTGACATTTTTTCCTAAAAAAACTAATCAAAAAGTGGAAGAGAATTGTTAGTTGTCGAAACGGTGAAGGAAATATGGAATTCGGTAGGTCATTTAGAAACACGTTATGTGATTCTGACAATGCCAAGTTTCGTAAAAAAAAGTCAAGTCTTTGATGCTCTGCCATTGAATGTGTCACCCTCATAATAATATCTTCGGAAAGCGTGTTTCACTATGACCTGACGGAGAGGGGAAAATCCAAAAAGGCTCACTAATGACATTTTTTCCTAAAAAAACTAATCAAAAAGTGGAAGAGAATTGTTAGTTGTCGAAACGGTGAAGGAAATATGGAATTCGGTAGGTCATTTAGAAACACGTTATGTGATTCTGACAATGCCAAGTTTCGTAAAAAAAAGTCAAGTCTTCGATGCTCTGCCATTGAATGTGTCACCCTCATAATAATATCTTCGGAAAGCGTGTTTCACTATGACCTGACGGAGAGGGGATAATCCAAAAAGGCTCACTAATGACATTTTTTCCTAAAAAAACTAATCAAAAAGTGGAAGAGAATTGTTAGTTGTCGAAACGGTGAAGGAAATATGGAATTCGGTAGGTCATTTAGAAAACGTTATGTGATTCTGACAATGCCAAGTTTCGTAAAAAAAAGTCAAGTGTTCGATGCTCTGCCATTGAATGTGTCACCCCCATAATAATATAATATTCGGAAAGTGTGTTTCACTATGACCTGACGGAGAGGGGAAAATCCAAAAAGGCTCACTAGTGACATTTTTTCCTAAAAAAACTAATCAAAAAGTGGAAGAGAATTGTTAGTTGTCGAAACGGTGAAGGAAATATGGAATTCGGTAGGTCATTTAGAAACACGTTATGTGATTCTGACAATGCCAAGTTTCGTAAAAAAAAGTCAAGTCTTCGATGCTCTGCCATTGAATGTGTCACCCTCATAATAATATCTTCGGAAAGCGTGTTTCACTATGACCTGACGGAGAGGGGAAAATCCAAAAAGGCTCACTAATGACATTTTTTCCTAAAAAAACTAATCAAAAAGTGGAAGAGAATTGTTAGTTGTCGAAACGGTGAAGGAAATATGGAATTCGGTAGGTCATTTAGAAACACGTTATGTGATTCTGACAATGCCAAGTTTCGTAAAAAAAAGTCAAGTGTTCGATGCTCTGCCATTGAATGTGTCACCCCCATAATAATATAATATTCGGAAAGTGTGTTTCACTATGACCTGACGGAGAGGGGAAAATCCAAAAAGGCTCACTAATGACATTTTTTCCTAAAAAAACTAATCAAAAAGTGGAAGAGAATTGTTATTTGTCGAAACGGTGAAGGGAAGATGGAATTCGGTAGGTCATTTAGAAAAACGTTATGTGATTCCGACTATGCCACGTTTCGTAAAAAAAAGTCAAGTCTTCGATTCTCTGCCATTGAATGTGTCACCCCCATAATAATATAATATTCGGAAAGTGTGTTTCACTATGACTTGACGAAGACGGAAAAATCCAAAAAGGCTCACTAATGACATTTTTTCCTAAAAAAACTAATCAAAAAGTGGAAGAGAATTGTTATTTGTCGAAACGGTGAAGGGAAGATGGAATTCGGTAGGTCATTTAGAAACACGTTATGTGATTCTGACAATGCCAAGTTTCGTAAAAAAAAGTCAAGTCTTCGATGCTCTGCCATTGAATGTGTCACCCTCATAATAATATCTTCGGAAAGCGTGTTTCACTATGACCTGACGGAGAGGGGAAAATCCAAAAAGGCTCACTAATGACATTTTTTCCTAAAAAAACTAATCAAAAAGTGGAAGAGAATTGTTAGTTGTCGAAACGGTGAAGGAAATATGGAATTCGGTAGGTCATTTAGAAACACGTTATGTGATTCTGACAATGCCAAGTTTCGTAAAAAAAAGTCAAGTCTTCGATGCTCTGCCATTGAATGTGTCACCCTCATAATAATATCTTCGGAAAGCGTGTTTCACTATGACCTGACGGAGAGGGGAAAATCCAAAAAGGCTCACTAATGACATTTTTTCCTAAAAAAACTAATCAAAAAGTGGAAGAGAATTGTTAGTTGTCGAAACGGTGAAGGAAATATGGAATTCGGTAGGTCATTTAGAAAAACGTTATGTGATTCTGACAATGCCAAGTTTCGTAAAAAAAGTCAAGTCTTCGATGCTCTGCCATTGAATGTGTCACCCTCATAATAATATCTTCGGAAAGCGTGTTTCACTATGACCTGACGGAGAGGGGAAAATCCAAAAAGGCTCACTAATGACATTTTTTCCTAAAAAAACTAATCAAAAAGTGGAAGAGAATTGTTAGTTGTCGAAACGGTGAAGGAAATATGGAATTCGGTAGGTCATTTAGAAACACGTTATGTGATTCTGACAATGCCAAGTTTCGTAAAAAAAAGTCAAGTCTTCGATGCTCTGCCATTGAATGTGTCACCCTCATAATAATATCTTCGGAAAGCGTGTTTCACTATGACCTGACGGAGAGGGGAAAATCCAAAAAGGCTCACTAATGACATTTTTTCCTAAAAAAACTAATCAAAAAGTGGAAGAGAATTGTTAGTTGTCGAAACGGTGAAGGAAATATGGAATTCGGTAGGTCATTTAGAAACACGTTATGTGATTCTGACAATGCCAAGTTTCGTAAAAAAAAGTCAAGTCTTCGATGCTCTGCCATTGAATGTGTCACCCTCATAATAATATCTTCGGAAAGCGTGTTTCACTATGACCTGACGGAGAGGGGAAAATCCAAAAAGGCTCACTAATGACATTTTTTCCTAAAAAAACTAATCAAAAAGTGGAAGAGAATTGTTAGTTGTCGAAACGGTGAAGGAAATATGGAATTCGGTAGGTCATTTAGAAACACGTTATGTGATTCTGATAATGCCAAGTTTCGTAAAAAAAAGTCAAGTCTTCGATGCTCTGCCATTGAATGTGTCACCCTCATAATAATATCTTCGGAAAGCGTGTTTCACTATGACCTGACGGAGAGGGGAAAATCCAAAAAGGCTCACTAATGACATTTTTTCCTAAAAAAACTAATCAAAAAGTGGAAGAGAATTGTTAGTTGTCGAAACGGTGAAGGAAATATGGAATTCGGTAGGTCATTTAGAAAAACGTTATGTGATTCTGACAATGCCAAGTTTCGTAAAAAAAGTCAAGTCTTCGATGCTCTGCCATTGAATGTGTCACCCTCATAATAATATCTTCGGAAAGCGTGTTTCACTATGACTTGACGAAGACGGGAAAATCCAAAAAGTCTCACTAATGACATTTTTTCCTAAAAAAACTAATCAAAAAGTGGAAGAGAATTGTTAGTTGTCGAAACGGTGAAGGAAATATGGAATTCGGTAGGTCATTTGGAAACGCCTCATGTGATTCCGACAATGCCAAGTTTCGTAAAAAAAAGTCAAGTCTTCGATGCTCTGCCAATGAAAGTGTCACCCCCATAATAATATAATATTCGGAAAGTGTGTTTCACTATGACTTGACGGAGAGGGAAAATCCGAAAAGGCTCACTAATGGCATTGTTTTTTCTCAACAAAACTAAACAAAAAGTGGAAGAGAATTGTTATTTGTCGAAACGGTGAAGGGAAGATGGAATTCGGTAGGTCATTTAGAAAACGTTATGTGATTCTGACAATGCCAAGTTTCGTAAAAAAAAGTCAAGTGTTCGATGCTCTGCCATTGAATGTGTCACCCCCATAACAATATAATATTCGGAAAGTGTGTTTCACTATGACCTGACGGAGAGGGGAAAATCCAAAAAGGCTCACTAGTGACATTTTTTCCTAAAAAAACTAATCAAAAAGTGGAAGAGAATTGTTAGTTGTCGAAACGGTGAAGGAAATATGGAATTCGGTAGGTCATTTAGAAACACGTTATGTGATTCTGACAATGCCAAGTTTCGTAAAAAAAAGTCAAGTCTTTGATGCTCTGCCATTGAATGTGTCACCCTCATAATAATATCTTCGGAAAGCGTGTTTCACTATGACCTGACGGAGAGGGGAAAATCCAAAAAGGCTCACTAATGACATTTTTTCCTAAAAAAACTAATCAAAAAGTGGAAGAGAATTGTTAGTTGTCGAAACGGTGAAGGAAATATGGAATTCGGTAGGTCATTTGGAAACGCCTCATGTGATTCCGACAATGCCAAGTTTCGTAAAAAAAAGTCAAGTCTTCGATGCTCTGCCAATGAAAGTGTCACCCCCATAATAATATAATATTCGGAAAATGTGTTTCACTATGACTTGACGGAGAGGGAAAATCCAAAAAGGCTCAATAATGGCATTGTTTTTTCTCAACAAAACTAAACAAAAAGTGGAAGAGAATTGTTATTTGTCGAAACGGTGAAGGGAAGATGGAATTCGGTAGGTCATTTAGAAAAACGTTATGTGATTCCGACTATGCCAAGTTTCGTAAAAAAAAGTCAAGTCTTCGATGCTCTGCCATTGAATGTGTCACCCTCATAATAATATCTTCGGAAAGCGTGTTACACTATGACCTGACGGAGAGGGGAAAATCCAAAAAGGCTCACTAATGACATTTTTTCCTAAAAAAACTAATCAAAAAGTGGAAGAGAATTGTTAGTTGTCGAAACGGTGAAGGAAATATGGAATTCGGTAGGTCATTTAGAAACACGTTATGTGATTCTGACAATGCCAAGTTTCGTAAAAAAAAGTCAAGTCTTCGATGCTCTGCCATTGAATGTGTCACCCTCATAATAATATCTTCGGAAAGCGTGTTTCACTATGACCTGACGGAGAGGGGATAATCCAAAAAGGCTCACTAATGACATTTTTTCCTAAAAAAACTAATCAAAAAGTGGAAGAGAATTGTTAGTTGTCGAAACGGTGAAGGAAATATGGAATTCGGTAGGTCATTTAGAAAACGTTATGTGATTCTGACAATGCCAAGTTTCGTAAAAAAAAGTCAAGTGTTCGATGCTCTGCCATTGAATGTGTCACCCCCATAATAATATAATATTCGGAAAGTGTGTTTCACTATGACCTGACGGAGAGGGGAAAATCCAAAAAGGCTCACTAGTGACATTTTTTCCTAAAAAAACTAATCAAAAAGTGGAAGAGAATTGTTAGTTGTCGAAACGGTGAAGGAAATATGGAATTCGGTAGGTCATTTAGAAACACGTTATGTGATTCTGACAATGCCAAGTTTCGTAAAAAAAAGTCAAGTCTTTGATGCTCTGCCATTGAATGTGTCACCCTCATAATAATATCTTCGGAAAGCGTGTTTCACTATGACCTGACGGAGAGGGGAAAATCCAAAAAGGCTCACTAATGACATTTTTTCCTAAAAAAACTAATCAAAAAGTGGAAGAGAATTGTTAGTTGTCGAAACGGTGAAGGAAATATGGAATTCGGTAGGTCATTTAGAAAAACGTTATGTGATTCTGACAATGCCAAGTTTCGTAAAAAAAGTCAAGTCTTCGATGCTCTGCCATTGAATGTGTCACCCTCATAATAATATCTTCGGAAAGCGTGTTTCACTATGACCTGACGGAGAGGGGAAAATCCAAAAAGGCTCACTAATGACATTTTTTCCTAAAAAAACTAATCAAAAAGTGGAAGAGAATTGTTAGTTGTCGAAACGGTGAAGGAAATATGGAATTCGGTAGGTCATTTAGAAACACGTTATGTGATTCTGACAATGCCAAGTTTCGTAAAAAAAAGTCAAGTGTTCGATGCTCTGCCATTGAATGTGTCACCCCCATAATAATATAATATTCGGAAAGTGTGTTTCACTATGACCTGACGGAGAGGGGAAAATCCAAAAAGGCTCACTAATGACATTTTTTCCTAAAAAAACTAATCAAAAAGTGGAAGAGAATTGTTATTTGTCGAAACGGTGAAGGGAAGATGGAATTCGGTAGGTCATTTAGAAAAACGTTATGTGATTCCGACTATGCCACGTTTCGTAAAAAAAAGTCAAGTCTTCGATTCTCTGCCATTGAATGTGTCACCCCCATAATAATATAATATTCGGAAAGTGTGTTTCACTATGACTTGACGAAGACGGAAAAATCCAAAAAGGCTCACTAATGACATTTTTTCCTAAAAAAACTAATCAAAAAGTGGAAGAGAATTGTTATTTGTCGAAACGGTGAAGGGAAGATAGAATTCGGTAGGTCATTTAGAAACACGTTATGTGATTCTGACAATGCCAAGTTTCGTAAAAAAAAGTCAAGTCTTCGATGCTCTGCCATTGAATGTGTCACCCTCATAATAATATCTTCGGAAAGCGTGTTTCACTATGACCTGACGGAGAGGGGAAAATCCAAAAAGGCTCACTAATGACATTTTTTCCTAAAAAAACTAATCAAAAAGTGGAAGAGAATTGTTAGTTGTCGAAACGGTGAAGGAAATATGGAATTCGGTAGGTCATTTAGAAACACGTTATGTGATTCTGACAATGCCAAGTTTCGTAAAAAAAAGTCAAGTCTTCGATGCTCTGCCATTGAATGTGTCACCCTCATAATAATATCTTCGGAAAGCGTGTTTCACTATGACCTGACGGAGAGGGGAAAATCCAAAAAGGCTCACTAATGACATTTTTTCCTAAAAAAACTAATCAAAAAGTGGAAGAGAATTGTTAGTTGTCGAAACAGTGAAGGAAATATGGAATTCGGTAGGTCATTTAGAAAAACGTTATGTGATTCTGACAATGCCAAGTTTCGTAAAAAAAGTCAAGTCTTCGATGCTCTGCCATTGAATGTGTCACCCTCATAATAATATCTTCGGAAAGCGTGTTTCACTATGACCTGACGGAGAGGGGATAATCCAAAAAGGCTCACTAATGACATTTTTTCCTAAAAAAACTAATCAAAAAGTGGAAGAGAATTGTTAGTTGTCGAAACGGTGAAGGAAATATGGAATTCGGTAGGTCATTTAGAAACACGTTATGTGATTCTGACAATGCCAAGTTTCGTAAAAAAAAGTCAAGTCTTCGATGCTCTGCCATTGAATGTGTCACCCTCATAATAATATCTTCGGAAAGCGTGTTTCACTATGACCTGACGGAGAGGGGAAAATCCAAAAAGGCTCACTAATGACATTTTTTCCTAAAAAAACTAATCAAAAAGTGGAAGAGAATTGTTAGTTGTCGAAACGGTGAAGGAAATATGGAATTCGGTAGGTCATTTAGAAACACGTTATGTGATTCTGACAATGCCAAGTTTCGTAAAAAAAAGTCAAGTCTTCGATGCTCTGCCATTGAATGTGTCACCCTCATAATAATATCTTCGGAAAGCGTGTTTCACTATGACCTGACGGAGAGGGGAAAATCCAAAAAGGCTCACTAATGACATTTTTTCCTAAAAAAACTAATCAAAAAGTGGAAGAGAATTGTTAGTTGTCGAAACGGTGAAGGAAATATGGAATTCGGTAGGTCATTTAGAAACACGTTATGTGATTCTGATAATGCCAAGTTTCGTAAAAAAAAGTCAAGTCTTCGATGCTCTGCCATTGAATGTGTCACCCTCATAATAATATCTTCGGAAAGCGTGTTTCACTATGACCTGACGGAGAGGGGAAAATCCAAAAAGGCTCACTAATGACATTTTTTCCTAAAAAAACTAATCAAAAAGTGGAAGAGAATTGTTAGTTGTCGAAACGGTGAAGGAAATATGGAATTCGGTAGGTCATTTAGAAAAACGTTATGTGATTCTGACAATGCCAAGTTTCGTAAAAAAAGTCAAGTCTTCGATGCTCTGCCATTGAATGTGTCACCCTCATAATAATATCTTCGGAAAGCGTGTTTCACTATGACTTGACGAAGACGGGAAAATCCAAAAAGTCTCACTAATGACATTTTTTCCTAAAAAAACTAATCAAAAAGTGGAAGAGAATTGTTAGTTGTCGAAACGGTGAAGGAAATATGGAATTCGGTAGGTCATTTGGAAACGCCTCATGTGATTCCGACAATGCCAAGTTTCGTAAAAAAAAGTCAAGTCTTCGATGCTCTGCCAATGAAAGTGTCACCCCCATAATAATATAATATTCGGAAAGTGTGTTTCACTATGACTTGACGGAGAGGGAAAATCCGAAAAGGCTCACTAATGGCATTGTTTTTTCTCAACAAAACTAAACAAAAAGTGGAAGAGAATTGTTATTTGTCGAAACGGTGAAGGGAAGATGGAATTCGGTAGGTCATTTAGAAAACGTTATGTGATTCTGACAATGCCAAGTTTCGTAAAAAAAAGTCAAGTGTTCGATGCTCTGCCATTGAATGTGTCACCCCCATAACAATATAATATTCGGAAAGTGTGTTTCACTATGACCTGACGGAGAGGGGAAAATCCAAAAAGGCTCACTAGTGACATTTTTTCCTAAAAAAACTAATCAAAAAGTGGAAGAGAATTGTTAGTTGTCGAAACGGTGAAGGAAATATGGAATTCGGTAGGTCATTTAGAAACACGTTATGTGATTCTGACAATGCCAAGTTTCGTAAAAAAAAGTCAAGTCTTTGATGCTCTGCCATTGAATGTGTCACCCTCATAATAATATCTTCGGAAAGCGTGTTTCACTATGACCTGACGGAGAGGGGAAAATCCAAAAAGGCTCACTAATGACATTTTTTCCTAAAAAAACTAATCAAAAAGTGGAAGAGAATTGTTAGTTGTCGAAACGGTGAAGGAAATATGGAATTCGGTAGGTCATTTGGAAACGCCTCATGTGATTCCGACAATGCCAAGTTTCGTAAAAAAAGTCAAGTCTTCGATGCTCTGCCAATGAAAGTGTCACCCCCATAATAATATAATATTCGGAAAATGTGTTTCACTATGACTTGACGGAGAGGGAAAATCCAAAAAGGCTCAATAATGGCATTGTTTTTTCTCAACAAAACTAAACAAAAAGTGGAAGAGAATTGTTATTTGTCGAAACGGTGAAGGGAAGATGGAATTCGGTAGGTCATTTAGAAAAACGTTATGTGATTCCGACTATGCCAAGTTTCGTAAAAAAAAGTCAAGTCTTCGATGCTCTGCCATTGAATGTGTCACCCTCATAATAATATCTTCGGAAAGCGTGTTACACTATGACCTGACGGAGAGGGGAAAATCCAAAAAGGCTCACTAATGACATTTTTTCCTAAAAAAACTAATCAAAAAGTGGAAGAGAATTGTTAGTTGTCGAAACGGTGAAGGAAATATGGAATTCGGTAGGTCATTTAGAAACACGTTATGTGATTCTGACAATGCCAAGTTTCGTAAAAAAAAGTCAAGTCTTCGATGCTCTGCCATTGAATGTGTCACCCTCATAATAATATCTTCGGAAAGCGTGTTTCACTATGACCTGACGGAGAGGGGATAATCCAAAAAGGCTCACTAATGACATTTTTTCCTAAAAAAACTAATCAAAAAGTGGAAGAGAATTGTTAGTTGTCGAAACGGTGAAGGAAATATGGAATTCGGTAGGTCATTTAGAAAACGTTATGTGATTCTGACAATGCCAAGTTTCGTAAAAAAAAGTCAAGTGTTCGATGCTCTGCCATTGAATGTGTCACCCCCATAATAATATAATATTCGGAAAGTGTGTTTCACTATGACTTGACGGAGAGGGAAAATCCGAAAAGGCTCACTAATGGCATTGTTTTTTCTCAACAAAACTAAACAAAAAGTGGAAGAGAATTGTTATTTGTCGAAACGGTGAAGGGAAGATGGAATTCGGTAGGTCATTTAGAAAACGTTATGTGATTCTGACAATGCCAAGTTTCGTAAAAAAAAGTCAAGTGTTCGATGCTCTGCCATTGAATGTGTCACCCCCATAACAATATAATATTCGGAAAGTGTGTTTCACTATGACCTGACGGAGAGGGGAAAATCCAAAAAGGCTCACTAGTGACATTTTTTCCTAAAAAAACTAATCAAAAAGTGGAAGAGAATTGTTAGTTGTCGAAACGGTGAAGGAAATATGGAATTCGGTAGGTCATTTAGAAACACGTTATGTGATTCTGACAATGCCAAGTTTCGTAAAAAAAAGTCAAGTCTTTGATGCTCTGCCATTGAATGTGTCACCCTCATAATAATATCTTCGGAAAGCGTGTTTCACTATGACCTGACGGAGAGGGGAAAATCCAAAAAGGCTCACTAATGACATTTTTTCCTAAAAAAACTAATCAAAAAGTGGAAGAGAATTGTTAGTTGTCGAAACGGTGAAGGAAATATGGAATTCGGTAGGTCATTTGGAAACGCCTCATGTGATTCCGACAATGCCAAGTTTCGTAAAAAAAGTCAAGTCTTCGATGCTCTGCCAATGAAAGTGTCACCCCCATAATAATATAATATTCGGAAAATGTGTTTCACTATGACTTGACGGAGAGGGAAAATCCAAAAAGGCTCAATAATGGCATTGTTTTTTCTCAACAAAACTAAACAAAAAGTGGAAGAGAATTGTTATTTGTCGAAACGGTGAAGGGAAGATGGAATTCGGTAGGTCATTTAGAAAAACGTTATGTGATTCCGACTATGCCAAGTTTCGTAAAAAAAAGTCAAGTCTTCGATGCTCTGCCATTGAATGTGTCACCCTCATAATAATATCTTCGGAAAGCGTGTTACACTATGACCTGACGGAGAGGGGAAAATCCAAAAAGGCTCACTAATGACATTTTTTCCTAAAAAAACTAATCAAAAAGTGGAAGAGAATTGTTAGTTGTCGAAACGGTGAAGGAAATATGGAATTCGGTAGGTCATTTAGAAACACGTTATGTGATTCTGACAATGCCAAGTTTCGTAAAAAAAAGTCAAGTCTTCGATGCTCTGCCATTGAATGTGTCACCCTCATAATAATATCTTCGGAAAGCGTGTTTCACTATGACCTGACGGAGAGGGGATAATCCAAAAAGGCTCACTAATGACATTTTTTCCTAAAAAAACTAATCAAAAAGTGGAAGAGAATTGTTAGTTGTCGAAACGGTGAAGGAAATATGGAATTCGGTAGGTCATTTAGAAAACGTTATGTGATTCTGACAATGCCAAGTTTCGTAAAAAAAAGTCAAGTGTTCGATGCTCTGCCATTGAATGTGTCACCCCCATAATAATATAATATTCGGAAAGTGTGTTTCACTATGACCTGACGGAGAGGGGAAAATCCAAAAAGGCTCACTAGTGACATTTTTTCCTAAAAAAACTAATCAAAAAGTGGAAGAGAATTGTTAGTTGTCGAAACGGTGAAGGAAATATGGAATTCGGTAGGTCATTTAGAAACACGTTATGTGATTCTGACAATGCCAAGTTTCGTAAAAAAAAGTCAAGTCTTTGATGCTCTGCCATTGAATGTGTCACCCTCATAATAATATCTTCGGAAAGCGTGTTTCACTATGACCTGACGGAGAGGGGAAAATCCAAAAAGGCTCACTAATGACATTTTTTCCTAAAAAAACTAATCAAAAAGTGGAAGAGAATTGTTAGTTGTCGAAACGGTGAAGGAAATATGGAATTCGGTAGGTCATTTAGAAAAACGTTATGTGATTCTGACAATGCCAAGTTTCGTAAAAAAAGTCAAGTCTTCGATGCTCTGCCATTGAATGTGTCACCCTCATAATAATATCTTCGGAAAGCGTGTTTCACTATGACCTGACGGAGAGGGGAAAATCCAAAAAGGCTCACTAATGACATTTTTTCCTAAAAAAACTAATCAAAAAGTGGAAGAGAATTGTTAGTTGTCGAAACGGTGAAGGAAATATGGAATTCGGTAGGTCATTTAGAAACACGTTATGTGATTCTGACAATGCCAAGTTTCGTAAAAAAAAGTCAAGTCTTCGATGCTCTGCCATTGAATGTGTCACCCTCATAATAATATCTTCGGAAAGCGTGTTTCACTACGACCTGACGAAGAGGGGAAAATCCAAAAAGGCTCACTAATGACATTTTTTCCTAAAAAAACTAATCAAAAAGTGGAAGAGAATTGTTAGTTGTCGAAACGGTGAAGGAAATATGGAATTCGGTAGGTCATTTAGAAACACGTTATGTGATTCTGACAATGCCAAGTTTCGTAAAAAAAAGTCAAGTCTTCGATGCTCTGCCATTGAATGTGTCACCCTCATAATAATATCTTCGGAAAGCGTGTTTCACTATGACCTGACGGAGAGGGGAAAATCCAAAAAGGCTCACTAATGACATTTTTTCCTAAAAAAACTAATCAAAAAGTGGAAGAGAATTGTTAGTTGTCGAAACGGTGAAGGAAATATGGAATTCGGTAGGTCATTTAGAAACACGTTATGTGATTCTGACAATGCCAAGTTTCGTAAAAAAAAGTCAAGTGTTCGATGCTCTGCCATTGAATGTGTCACCCCCATAATAATATAATCTTCGGAAAGTGTGTTTCACTATGACCTGACGGAGAGGGGAAAATCCAAAAAGGCTCACTAATGACATTTTTTCCTAAAAAAACTAATCAAAAAGTGGAAGAGAATTGTTATTTGTCGAAACGGTGAAGGGAAGATGGAATTCGGTAGGTCATTTAGAAAAACGTTATGTGATTCCGACTATGCCACGTTTCGTAAAAAAAAGTCAAGTCTTCGATTCTCTGCCATTGAATGTGTCACCCCCATAATAATATAATATTCGGAAAGTGTGTTTCACTATGACTTGACGAAGACGGAAAAATCCAAAAAGGCTCACTAATGACATTTTTTCCTAGAAAAACTAATCAAAAAGTGGAAGAGAATTGTTAGTTGTCGAAACGGTGAAGGAAATATGGAATTCGGTAGGTCATTTAGAAAAACGTTATGTGATTCCGACTATGCCACGTTTCGTAAAAAAAAGTCAAGTCTTCGATTCTCTGCCATTGAATGTGTCACCCCCATAATAATATAATATTCGGAAAGTGTGTTTCACTATGACCTGACGGAGAGGGGAAAATCCAAAAAGGCTCACTAATGACATTTTTTCCTAAAAAAACTAATCAAAAAGTGGAAGAGAATTGTTATTTGTCGAAACGGTGAAGGGAAGATGGAATTCGGTAGGTCATTTAGAAAAACGTTATGTGATTCCGACTATGCCACGTTTCGTACAAAAAAGTCAAGTCTTCGATTCTCTGCCATTGAATGTGTCACCCCCATAATAATATAATATTCGGAAAGTGTGTTTCACTATGACTTGACGAAGACGGAAAAATCCAAAAAGGCTCACTAATGACATTTTTTCCTAAAAAAACTAATCAAAAAGTGGAAGAGAATTGTTAGTTGTCGAAACGGTGAAGGAAATATGGAATTCGGTAGGTCATTTAGAAACACGTTATGTGATTCTGACAATGCCAAGTTTCGTAAAAAAAAGTCAAGTCTTCGATGCTCTGCCATTGAATGTGTCACCCTCATAATAATATCTTCGGAAAGCGTGTTACACTATGACCTGACGGAGAGGGGAAAATCCAAAAAGGCTCACTAATGACATTTTTTCCTAAAAAAACTAATCAAAAAGTGGAAGAGAATTGTTAGTTGTCGAAACGGTGAAGGAAATATGGAATTCGGTAGGTCATTTAGAAACACGTTATGTGATTCTGACAATGCCAAGTTTCGTAAAAAAAAGTCAAGTCTTCGATGCTCTGCCATTGAATGTGTCACCCTCATAATAATATCTTCGGAAAGCGTGTTTCACTATGACCTGACGGAGAGGGGAAAATCCAAAAAGGCTCACTAATGACATTTTTTCCTAAAAAAACTAATCAAAAAGTGGAAGAGAATTGTTAGTTGTCGAAACGGTGAAGGAAATATGGAATTCGGTAGGTCATTTAGAAAAACGTTATGTGATTCTGACAATGCCAAGTTTCGTAAAAAAAAGTTAAGTCTTCGATGCTCTGCCATTGAATGTGTCACCCTCATAATAATATCTTCGGAAAGCGTGTTTCACTATGACCTGACGGAGAGGGGAAAATCCAAAAAGGCTCACTAATGACATTTTTTCCTAAAAAAACTAATCAAAAAGTGGAAGAGAATTGTTAGTTGTCGAAACGGTGAAGGAAATATGGAATTCGGTAGGTCATTTAGAAACCCGTTATGTGATTCTGACAATGCCAAGTTTCGTAAAAAAAAGTCAAATCTTCGATGCTCTGCCATTGAATGTGTCACCCTCATAATAATATCTTCGGAAAGCGTGTTTCACTATGACCTGACGGAGAGGGGAAAATCCAAAAAGGCTCACTAATGACATTTTTTCCCAAAAAAACTAATCAAAAAGTGGAAGAGAATTGTTAGTTGTCGAAACGGTGAAGGAAATATGGAATTCGGTAGGTCATTTAGAAACACGTTATGTGATTCTGACAATGCCAAGTTTCGTAAAAAAAAGTCAAGTCTTCGATGCTCTGCCATTTAATGTGTCACCCTCATAATAATATCTTCGGAAAGCGTGTTTCACTATGACCTGACGGAGAGGGGAAAATCCAAAAAGGCTCACTAATGACATTTTTTCCTAAAAAAACTAATCAAAAAGTGGAAGAGAATTGTTAGTTGTCGAAACGGTGAAGGAAATATGGAATTCGGTAGGTCATTTGGAAACGCCTCATGTGATTCTGACAATGCCAAGTTTCGTAAAAAAAAGTCAAGTCTTCGATACTCTGCCATTGAATGTGTCACCCTCATAATAATATCTTCGGAAAGCGTGTTTCACTATGACCTGACGGAGAGGGGAAAATCCAAAAAGGCTCACTAATGACATTTTTTCCTAAAAAAACTAATCAAAAAGTGGAAGAGAATTGTTAGTTGTCGAAACGGTGAAGGAAATATGGAATTCGGTAGGTCATTTAGAAACACGTTATGTGATTCTGACAATGCCAAGTTTCGTAAAAAAAAGTCAAGTGTTCGATGCTCTGCCATTGAATGTGTCACCCCCATAATAATATAATATTCGGAAAGTGTGTTTCACTATGACCTGACGGAGAGGGGAAAATCCAAAAAGGCTCACTAATGACATTTTTTCCTGAAAAAACTAATCAAAAAGTGGAAGAGAATTGTTAGTTGTCGAAACGGTGAAGGAAATATGGAATTCGGTAGGTCATTTGGAAACACGTTATGTGATTCTGACAATGCCAAGTTTCGTAAAAAAAAGTCAAGTCTTCGATGCTCTGCCATTGAATGTGTCACCCTCATAATAATATCTTCGGAAAGCGTGTTTCACTATGACCTGACGGAGAGGGGAAAATCCAAAAAGGCTCACTAATGACATTTTTTCCTAAAAAAACTAATCAAAAAGTGGAAGAGAATTGTTAGTTGTCGAAACGGTGAAGGAAATATGGAATTCGGTAGGTCATTTAGAAACACGTTATGTGATTCTGACAATGCCAAGTTTCGTAAAAAAAAGTCAAGTCTTCGATGCTCTGCCATTTAATGTGTCACCCTCATAATAATATCTTCGGAAAGCGTGTTTCACTATGACCTGACGGAGAGGGGAAAATCCAAAAAGGCTCACTAATGACATTTTTTCCTAAAAAAACTAATCAAAAAGTGGAAGAGAATTGTTAGTTGTCGAAACGGTGAAGGAAATATGGAATTCGGTAGGTCATTTGGAAACGCCTCATGTGATTCTGACAATGCCAAGTTTCGTAAAAAAAAGTCAAGTCTTCGATACTCTGCCATTGAATGTGTCACCCTCATAATAATATCTTCGGAAAGCGTGTTTCACTATGACCTGACGGAGAGGGGAAAATCCAAAAAGGCTCACTAATGACATTTTTTCCTAAAAAAACTAATCAAAAAGTGGAAGAGAATTGTTAGTTGTCGAAACGGTGAAGGAAATATGGAATTCGGTAGGTCATTTAGAAACACGTTATGTGATTCTGACAATGCCAAGTTTCGTAAAAAAAAGTCAAGTGTTCGATGCTCTGCCATTGAATGTGTCACCCCCATAATAATATAATATTCGGAAAGTGTGTTTCACTATGACCTGACGGAGAGGGGAAAATCCAAAAAGGCTCACTAATGACATTTTTTCCTGAAAAAACTAATCAAAAAGTGGAAGAGAATTGTTAGTTGTCGAAACGGTGAAGGAAATATGGAATTCGGTAGGTCATTTGGAAACACGTTATGTGATTCTGACAATGCCAAGTTTCGTAAAAAAAAGTCAAGTCTTCGATGCTCTGCCATTGAATGTGTCACCCTCATAATAATATCTTCGGAAAGCGTGTTTCACTATGACCTGACGGAGAGGGGAAAATCCAAAAAGGCTCACTAATGACATTTTTTCCTAAAAAAACTAATCAAAAAGTGGAAGAGAATTGTTAGTTGTCGAAACGGTGAAGGAAATATGGAATTCGGTAGGTCATTTAGAAACACGTTATGTGATTCTGACAATGCCAAGTTTCGTAAAAAAAAGTCAAGTCTTCGATGCTCTGCCATTGAATATGTCACCCTCATAATAATATCTTCGGAAAGCGTGTTTCACTATGACCTGACGAAGAGGGGAAAATCCAAAAAGGCTCACTAATGACATTTTTTCCTAAAAAAACTAATCAAAAAGTGGAAGAGAATTGTTATTTGTCGAAACGGTGAAGGGAAGATGGAATTCGGTAGGTCATTTAGAAACACGTTATGTGATTCTGACAATGCCAAGTTTCGTAAAAAAAAGTCAAGTCTTCGATGCTCTGCCATTGAATGTGTCACCCTCATAATAATATCTTCGGAAAGCGTGTTTCACTATGACCTGACGGAGAGGGGAAAATCCAAAAAGGCTCACTAATGACATTTTTTCCTAAAAAAACTAATCAAAAAGTGGAAGAGAATTGTTAGTTGTCGAAACGGTGAAGGAAATATGGAATTCGGTAGGTCATTTAGAAACACGTTATGTGATTCTGACAATGCCAAGTTTCGTAAAAAAAAGTCAAGTCTTCGATGCTCTGCCATTGAATGTGTCACCCTCATAATAATATCTTCGGAAAGCGTGTTTCACTATGACCTGACGGAGAGGGGAAAATCCAAAAAGGCTCACTAATGACATTTTTTCCTAAAAAAACTAATCAAAAAGTGGAAGAGAATTGTTAGTTGTCGAAACGGTGAAGGAAATATGGAATTCGGTAGGTCATTTAGAAAAACGTTATGTGATTCTGACAATGCCAAGTTTCGTAAAAAAAGTCAAGTCTTCGATGCTCTGCCATTGAATGTGTCACCCTCATAATAATATCTTCGGAAAGCGTGTTTCACTATGACCTGACGGAGAGGGGAAAATCCAAAAAGGCTCACTAATGACATTTTTTCCTAAAAAAACTAATCAAAAAGTGGAAGAGAATTGTTAGTTGTCGAAACGGTGAAGGAAATATGGAATTCGGTAGGTCATTTAGAAACACGTTATGTGATTCTGACAATGCCAAGTTTCGTAAAAAAAAGTCAAGTCTTCGATGCTCTGCCATTGAATGTGTCACCCTCATAATAATATCTTCGGAAAGCGTGTTTCACTATGACCTGACGAAGAGGGGAAAATCCAAAAAGGCTCACTAATGACATTTTTCCCTAAAAAAACTAATCAAAAAGTGGAAGAGAATTGTTAGTTGTCGAAACGGTGAAGGAAATATGGAATTCGGTAGGTCATTTAGAAACACGTTATGTGATTCTGACAATGCCAAGTTTCGTAAAAAAAAGTCAAGTCTTCGATGCTCTGCCATTGAATGTGTCACCCTCATAATAATATCTTCGGAAAGCGTGTTTCACTATGACCTGACGGAGAGGGGAAAATCCAAAAAGGCTCACTAATGACATTTTTTCCTAAAAAAACTAATCAAAAAGTGGAAGAGAATTGTTAGTTGTCGAAACGGTGAAGGAAATATGGAATTCGGTAGGTCATTTAGAAACACGTTATGTGATTCTGACAATGCCAAGTTTCGTAAAAAAAAGTCAAGTGTTCGATGCTCTGCCATTGAATGTGTCACCCCCATAATAATATAATATTCGGAAAGTGTGTTTCACTATGACCTGACGGAGAGGGGAAAATCCAAAAAGGCTCACTAATGACATTTTTTCCTAAAAAAACTAATCAAAAAGTGGAAGAGAATTGTTATTTGTCGAAACGGTGAAGGGAAGATGGAATTCGGTAGGTCATTTAGAAAAACGTTATGTGATTCCGACTATGCCACGTTTCGTAAAAAAAAGTCAAGTCTTCGATTCTCTGCCATTGAATGTGTCACCCCCATAATAATATAATATTCGGAAAGTGTGTTTCACTATGACTTGACGAAGACGGAAAAATCCAAAAAGGCTCACTAATGACATTTTTTCCTAAAAAAACTAATCAAAAAGTGGAAGAGAATTGTTATTTGTCGAAACGGTGAAGGGAAGATGGAATTCGGTAGGTCATTTAGAAACACGTTATGTGATTCTGACAATGCCAAGTTTCGTAAAAAAAAGTCAAGTCTTCGATGCTCTGCCATTGAATGTGTCACCCTCATAATAATATCTTCGGAAAGCGTGTTTCACTATGACCTGACGGAGAGGGGAAAATCCAAAAAGGCTCACTAATGACATTTTTTCCTAAAAAAACTAATCAAAAAGTGGAAGAGAATTGTTAGTTGTCGAAACGGTGAAGGAAATATGGAATTCGGTAGGTCATTTAGAAACACGTTATGTGATTCTGACAATGCCAAGTTTCGTAAAAAAAAGTCAAGTGTTCGATGCTCTGCCATTGAATGTGTCACCCCCATAATAATATAATATTCGGAAAGTGTGTTTCACTATGACCTGACGGAGAGGGGAAAATCCAAAAAGGCTCACTAATGACATTTTTTCCTAAAAAAACTAATCAAAAAGTGGAAGAGAATTGTTATTTGTCGAAACGGTGAAGGGAAGATGGAATTCGGTAGGTCATTTAGAAAAACGTTATGTGATTCCGACTATGCCACGTTTCGTAAAAAAAAGTCAAGTCTTCGATTCTCTGCCATTGAATGTGTCACCCCCATAATAATATAATATTCGGAAAGTGTGTTTCACTATGACTTGACGAAGACGGAAAAATCCAAAAAGGCTCACTAATGACATTTTTTCCTAAAAAAACTAATCAAAAAGTGGAAGAGAATTGTTATTTGTCGAAACGGTGAAGGGAAGATGGAATTCGGTAGGTCATTTAGAAACACGTTATGTGATTCTGACAATGCCAAGTTTCGTAAAAAAAAGTCAAGTCTTCGATGCTCTGCCATTGAATGTGTCACCCTCATAATAATATCTTCGGAAAGCGTGTTTCACTATGACCTGACGGAGAGGGGAAAATCCAAAAAGGCTCACTAATGACATTTTTTCCTAAAAAAACTAATCAAAAAGTGGAAGAGAATTGTTAGTTGTCGAAACGGTGAAGGAAATATGGAATTCGGTAGGTCATTTAGAAACACGTTATGTGATTCTGACAATGCCAAGTTTCGTAAAAAAAAGTCAAGTCTTCGATGCTCTGCCATTGAATGTGTCACCCTCATAATAATATCTTCGGAAAGCGTGTTTCACTATGACCTGACGGAGAGGGGAAAATCCAAAAAGGCTCACTAATGACATTTTTTCCTAAAAAAACTAATCAAAAAGTGGAAGAGAATTGTTAGTTGTCGAAACGGTGAAGGGAAGATGGAATTCGGTAGGTCATTTAGAAACACGTTATGTGATTCTGACAATGCCAAGTTTCGTAAAAAAAAGTCAAGTCTTCGATGCTCTGCCATTGAATGTGTCACCCTCATAATAATATCTTCGGAAAGCGTGTTTCACTATGACCTGACGGAGAGGGGAAAATCCAAAAAGGCTCACTAATGACATTTTTTCCTAAAAAAACTAATCAAAAAGTGGAAGAGAATTGTTAGTTGTCGAAACGGTGAAGGAAATATGGAATTCGGTAGGTCATTTAGAAACACGTTATGTGATTCTGACAATGCCAAGTTTCGTAAAAAAAAGTCAAGTCTTCGATGCTCTGCCATTGAATGTGTCACCCTCATAATAATATCTTCGGAAAGCGTGTTTCACTATGACCTGACGGAGAGGGGAAAATCCAAAAAGGCTCACTAATGACATTTTTTCCTAAAAAAACTAATCAAAAAGTGGAAGAGAATTGTTAGTTGTCGAAACGGTGAAGGAAATATGGAATTCGGTAGGTCATTTAGAAAAACGTTATGTGATTCTGACAATGCCAAGTTTCGTAAAAAAAGTCAAGTCTTCGATGCTCTGCCATTGAATGTGTCACCCTCATAATAATATCTTCGGAAAGCGTGTTTCACTATGACCTGACGGAGAGGGGAAAATCCAAAAAGGCTCACTAATGACATTTTTTCCTAAAAAAACTAATCAAAAAGTGGAAGAGAATTGTTAGTTGTCGAAACGGTGAAGGAAATATGGAATTCGGTAGGTCATTTAGAAACACGTTATGTGATTCTGACAATGCCAAGTTTCGTAAAAAAAAGTCAAGTCTTCGATGCTCTGCCATTGAATGTGTCACCCTCATAATAATATCTTCGGAAAGCGTGTTTCACTATGACCTGACGAAGAGGGGAAAATCCAAAAAGGCTCACTAATGACATTTTTCCCTAAAAAAACTAATCAAAAAGTGGAAGAGAATTGTTAGTTGTCGAAACGGTGAAGGAAATATGGAATTCGGTAGGTCATTTAGAAACACGTTATGTGATTCTGACAATGCCAAGTTTCGTAAAAAAAAGTCAAGTCTTCGATGCTCTGCCATTGAATGTGTCACCCTCATAATAATATCTTCGGAAAGCGTGTTTCACTATGACCTGACGGAGAGGGGAAAATCCAAAAAGGCTCACTAATGACATTTTTTCCTAAAAAAACTAATCAAAAAGTGGAAGAGAATTGTTAGTTGTCGAAACGGTGAAGGAAATATGGAATTCGGTAGGTCATTTAGAAACACGTTATGTGATTCTGACAATGCCAAGTTTCGTAAAAAAAAGTCAAGTGTTCGATGCTCTGCCATTGAATGTGTCACCCCCATAATAATATAATATTCGGAAAGTGTGTTTCACTATGACCTGACGGAGAGGGGAAAATCCAAAAAGGCTCACTAATGACATTTTTTCCTAAAAAAACTAATCAAAAAGTGGAAGAGAATTGTTATTTGTCGAAACGGTGAAGGGAAGATGGAATTCGGTAGGTCATTTAGAAAAACGTTATGTGATTCCGACTATGCCACGTTTCGTAAAAAAAAGTCAAGTCTTCGATTCTCTGCCATTGAATGTGTCACCCCCATAATAATATAATATTCGGAAAGTGTGTTTCACTATGACTTGACGAAGACGGAAAAATCCAAAAAGGCTCACTAATGACATTTTTTCCTAAAAAAACTAATCAAAAAGTGGAAGAGAATTGTTATTTGTCGAAACGGTGAAGGGAAGATGGAATTCGGTAGGTCATTTAGAAACACGTTATGTGATTCTGACAATGCCAAGTTTCGTAAAAAAAAGTCAAGTCTTCGATGCTCTGCCATTGAATGTGTCACCCTCATAATAATATCTTCGGAAAGCGTGTTTCACTATGACCTGACGGAGAGGGGAAAATCCAAAAAGGCTCACTAATGACATTTTTTCCTAAAAAAACTAATCAAAAAGTGGAAGAGAATTGTTAGTTGTCGAAACGGTGAAGGAAATATGGAATTCGGTAGGTCATTTAGAAACACGTTATGTGATTCTGACAATGCCAAGTTTCGTAAAAAAAAGTCAAGTCTTCGATGCTCTGCCATTGAATGTGTCACCCTCATAATAATATCTTCGGAAAGCGTGTTTCACTATGACCTGACGGAGAGGGGAAAATCCAAAAAGGCTCACTAATGACATTTTTTCCTAAAAAAACTAATCAAAAAGTGGAAGAGAATTGTTAGTTGTCGAAACGGTGAAGGAAATATGGAATTCGGTAGGTCATTTAGAAAAACGTTATGTGATTCTGACAATGCCAAGTTTCGTAAAAAAAGTCAAGTCTTCGATGCTCTGCCATTGAATGTGTCACCCTCATAATAATATCTTCGGAAAGCGTGTTTCACTATGACCTGACGGAGAGGGGAAAATCCAAAAAGGCTCACTAATGACATTTTTTCCTAAAAAAACTAATCAAAAAGTGGAAGAGAATTGTTAGTTGTCGAAACGGTGAAGGAAATATGGAATTCGGTAGGTCATTTAGAAACACGTTATGTGATTCTGACAATGCCAAGTTTCGTAAAAAAAAGTCAAGTCTTCGATGCTCTGCCATTGAATGTGTCACCCTCATAATAATATCTTCGGAAAGCGTGTTTCACTATGACCTGACGAAGAGGGGAAAATCCAAAAAGGCTCACTAATGACATTTTTTCCTAAAAAAACTAATCAAAAAGTGGAAGAGAATTGTTAGTTGTCGAAACGGTGAAGGAAATATGGAATTCGGTAGGTCATTTAGAAACACGTTATGTGATTCTGACAATGCCAAGTTTCGTAAAAAAAAGTCAAGTCTTCGATGCTCTGCCATTGAATGTGTCACCCTCATAATAATATCTTCGGAAAGCGTGTTTCACTATGACCTGACGGAGAGGGGAAAATCCAAAAAGGCTCACTAATGACATTTTTTCCTAAAAAAACTAATCAAAAAGTGGAAGAGAATTGTTAGTTGTCGAAACGGTGAAGGAAATATGGAATTCGGTAGGTCATTTAGAAACACGTTATGTGATTCTGACAATGCCAAGTTTCGTAAAAAAAAGTCAAGTCTTCGATGCTCTGCCATTGAATGTGTCACCCTCATAATAATATCTTCGGAAAGCGTGTTTCACTATGACCTGACGGAGAGGGGAAAATCCAAAAAGGCTCACTAATGACATTTTTTCCTAAAAAAACTAATCAAAAAGTGGAAGAGAATTGTTAGTTGTCGAAACGGTGAAGGAAATATGGAATTCGGTAGGTCATTTAGAAAAACGTTATGTGATTCTGACAATGCCAAGTTTCGTAAAAAAAAGTCAAGTCTTCGATGCTCTGCCATTGAATGTGTCACCCTCATAATAATATCTTCGGAAAGCGTGTTTCACTATGACCTGACGGAGAGGGGAAAATCCAAAAAGGCTCACTAATGACATTTTTTCCTAAAAAAACTAATCAAAAAGTGGAAGAGAATTGTTAGTTGTCGAAACGGTGAAGGAAATATGGAATTCGGTAGGTCATTTAGAAACACGTTATGTGATTCTGACAATGCCAAGTTTCGTAAAAAAAAGTCAAGTGTTCGATGCTCTGCCATTGAATGTGTCACCCCCATAATAATATAATATTCGGAAAGTGTGTTTCACTATGACCTGACGGAGAGGGGAAAATCCAAAAAGGCTCACTAATGACATTTTTTCCTAAAAAAACTAATCAAAAAGTGGAAGAGAATTGTTATTTGTCGAAACGGTGAAGGGAAGATGGAATTCGGTAGGTCATTTAGAAAAACGTTATGTGATTCCGACTATGCCACGTTTCGTAAAAAAAAGTCAAGTCTTCGATTCTCTGCCATTGAATGTGTCACCCCCATAATAATATAATATTCGGAAAGTGTGTTTCACTATGACTTGACGAAGACGGAAAAATCCAAAAAGGCTCACTAATGACATTTTTTCCTAAAAAAACTAATCAAAAAGTGGAAGAGAATTGTTATTTGTCGAAACGGTGAAGGGAAGATGGAATTCGGTAGGTCATTTAGAAACACGTTATGTGATTCTGACAATGCCAAGTTTCGTAAAAAAAAGTCAAGTCTTCGATGCTCTGCCATTGAATGTGTCACCCTCATAATAATATCTTCGGAAAGCGTGTTTCACTATGACCTGACGGAGAGGGGAAAATCCAAAAAGGCTCACTAATGACATTTTTTCCTAAAAAAACTAATCAAAAAGTGGAAGAGAATTGTTAGTTGTCGAAACGGTGAAGGAAATATGGAATTCGGTAGGTCATTTAGAAACACGTTATGTGATTCTGACAATGCCAAGTTTCGTAAAAAAAAGTCAAGTCTTCGATGCTCTGCCATTGAATGTGTCACCCTCATAATAATATCTTCGGAAAGCGTGTTTCACTATGACCTGACGGAGAGGGGAAAATCCAAAAAGGCTCACTAATGACATTTTTTCCTAAAAAAACTAATCAAAAAGTGGAAGAGAATTGTTAGTTGTCGAAACGGTGAAGGAAATATGGAATTCGGTAGGTCATTTAGAAAAACGTTATGTGATTCTGACAATGCCAAGTTTCGTAAAAAAAGTCAAGTCTTCGATGCTCTGCCATTGAATGTGTCACCCTCATAATAATATCTTCGGAAAGCGTGTTTCACTATGACCTGACGGAGAGGGGAAAATCCAAAAAGGCTCACTAATGACATTTTTTCCTAAAAAAACTAATCAAAAAGTGGAAGAGAATTGTTAGTTGTCGAAACGGTGAAGGAAATATGGAATTCGGTAGGTCATTTAGAAACACGTTATGTGATTCTGACAATGCCAAGTTTCGTAAAAAAAAGTCAAGTCTTCGATGCTCTGCCATTGAATGTGTCACCCTCATAATAATATCTTCGGAAAGCGTGTTTCACTATGACCTGACGAAGAGGGGAAAATCCAAAAAGGCTCACTAATGACATTTTTTCCTAAAAAAACTAATCAAAAAGTGGAAGAGAATTGTTAGTTGTCGAAACGGTGAAGGAAATATGGAATTCGGTAGGTCATTTAGAAACACGTTATGTGATTCTGACAATGCCAAGTTTCGTAAAAAAAAGTCAAGTCTTCGATGCTCTGCCATTGAATGTGTCACCCTCATAATAATATCTTCGGAAAGCGTGTTTCACTATGACCTGACGGAGAGGGGAAAATCCAAAAAGGCTCACTAATGACATTTTTTCCTAAAAAAACTAATCAAAAAGTGGAAGAGAATTGTTAGTTGTCGAAACGGTGAAGGAAATATGGAATTCGGTAGGTCATTTATAAACACGTTATGTGATTCTGACAATGCCAAGTTTCGTAAAAAAAAGTCAAGTGTTCGATGCTCTGCCATTGAATGTGTCACCCCCATAATAATATAATATTCGGAAAGTGTGTTTCACTATGACCTGACGGAGAGGGGAAAATCCAAAAAGGCTCACTAATGACATTTTTTCCTAAAAAAACTAATCAAAAAGTGGAAGAGAATTGTTATTTGTCGAAACGGTGAAGGGAAGATGGAATTCGGTAGGTCATTTAGAAAAACGTTATGTGATTCCGACTATGCCACGTTTCGTAAAAAAAAGTCAAGTCTTCGATTCTCTGCCATTGAATGTGTCACCCCCATAATAATATAATATTCGGAAAGTGTGTTTCACTATGACTTGACGAAGACGGAAAAATCCAAAAAGGCTCACTAATGACATTTTTTCCTAGAAAAACTAATCAAAAAGTGGAAGAGAATTGTTAGTTGTCGAAACGGTGAAGGAAATATGGAATTCGGTAGGTCATTTAGAAAAACGTTATGTGATTCCGACTATGCCACGTTTCGTAAAAAAAAGTCAAGTCTTCGATTCTCTGCCATTGAATGTGTCACCCCCATAATAATATAATATTCGGAAAGTGTGTTTCACTATGACTTGACGAAGACGGAAAAATCCAAAAAGGCTCACTAATGACATTTTTTCCTAAAAAAACTAATCAAAAAGTGGAAGAGAATTGTTAGTTGTCGAAACGGTGAAGGAAATATGGAATTCGGTAGGTCATTTAGAAACACGTTATGTGATTCTGACAATGCCAAGTTTCGTAAAAAAAAGTCAAGTCTTCGATGCTCTGCCATTGAATGTGTCACCCTCATAATAATATCTTCGGAAAGCGTGTTACACTATGACCTGACGGAGAGGGGAAAATCCAAAAAGGCTCACTAATGACATTTTTTCCTAAAAAAACTAATCAAAAAGTGGAAGAGAATTGTTAGTTGTCGAAACGGTGAAGGAAATATGGAATTCGGTAGGTCATTTAGAAACACGTTATGTGATTCTGACAATGCCAAGTTTCGTAAAAAAAAGTCAAGTCTTCGATGCTCTGCCATTGAATGTGTCACCCTCATAATAATATCTTCGGAAAGCGTGTTTCACTATGACCTGACGGAGAGGGGAAAATCCAAAAAGGCTCACTAATGACATTTTTTCCTAAAAAAACTAATCAAAAAGTGGAAGAGAATTGTTAGTTGTCGAAACGGTGAAGGAAATATGGAATTCGGTAGGTCATTTAGAAAAACGTTATGTGATTCTGACAATGCCAAGTTTCGTAAAAAAAAGTTAAGTCTTCGATGCTCTGCCATTGAATGTGTCACCCTCATAATAATATCTTCGGAAAGCGTGTTTCACTATGACCTGACGGAGAGGGGAAAATCCAAAAAGGCTCACTAATGACATTTTTTCCCAAAAAAACTAATCAAAAAGTGGAAGAGAATTGTTAGTTGTCGAAACGGTGAAGGAAATATGGAATTCGGTAGGTCATTTAGAAACACGTTATGTGATTCTGACAATGCCAAGTTTCGTAAAAAAAAGTCAAGTCTTCGATGCTCTGCCATTTAATGTGTCACCCTCATAATAATATCTTCGGAAAGCGTGTTTCACTATGACCTGACGGAGAGGGGAAAATCCAAAAAGGCTCACTAATGACATTTTTTCCTAAAAAAACTAATCAAAAAGTGGAAGAGAATTGTTAGTTGTCGAAACGGTGAAGGAAATATGGAATTCGGTAGGTCATTTGGAAACACGTTATGTGATTCTGACAATGCCAAGTTTCGTAAAAAAAAGTCAAGTCTTCGATGCTCTGCCATTGAATGTGTCACCCCCATAATAATATAATATTCGGAAAGTGTGTTTCACTATGACCTGACGGAGAGGGGAAAATCCAAAAAGGCTCACTAATGACATTTTTTCCTGAAAAAACTAATCAAAAAGTGGAAGAGAATTGTTAGTTGTCGAAACGGTGAAGGAAATATGGAATTCGGTAGGTCATTTGGAAACACGTTATGTGATTCTGACAATGCCAAGTTTCGTAAAAAAAAGTCAAGTCTTCGATGCTCTGCCATTGAATGTGTCACCCTCATAATAATATCTTCGGAAAGCGTGTTTCACTATGACCTGACGGAGAGGGGAAAATCCAAAAAGGCTCACTAATGACATTTTTTCCAAAAAAAACTAATCAAAAAGTGGAAGAGAATTGTTAGTTGTCGAAACGGTGAAGGAAATATGGAATTCGGTAGGTCATTTAGAAACACGTTATGTGATTCTGACAATGCCAAGTTTCGTAAAAAAAAGTCAAGTCTTCGATGCTCTGCCATTGAATGTGTCACCCTCATAATAATATCTTCGGAAAGCGTGTTTCACTATGACCTGACGGAGAGGGGAAAATCCAAAAAGGCTCACTAATGACATTTTATCCTAAAAAAACTAATCAAAAAGTGGAAGAGAATTGTTAGTTGTCGAAACGCTGAAGGAAATATGGAATTCGGTAGGTCATTTAGAAACACGTTATGTGATTCTGACAATGCCAAATTTCGTAAAAAAAAGTCAAGTCTTCGATGCTCTGCCATTGAATGTGTCACCCTCATAATAATATCTTCGGAAAGCGTGTTTCACTATGACCTGACGGAGAGGGGAAAATCCAAAAAGGCTCACTAATGACATTTTTTCCTAAAAAAACTAATCAAAAAGTGGAAGAGAATTGTTAGTTGTCGAAACGGTGAAGGAAATATGGAATTCGGTAGGTCATTTAGAAAAACGTTATGTGATTCTGACAATGCCAAGTTTCGTAAAAAAAAGTCAAGTCTTCGATGCTCTGCCATTGAATGTGTCACCCTCATAATAATATCTTCGGAAAGCGTGTTTCACTATGACCTGACGGAGAGGGGAAAATCCAAAAAGGCTCACTAATGACATTTTTTCCTAAAAAAACTAATCAAAAAGTGGAAGAGAATTGTTAGTTGTCGAAACGGTGAAGGAAATATGGAATTCGGTAGGTCATTTAGAAACACGTTATGTGATTCTGACAATGCCAAGTTTCGTAAAAAAAAGTCAAGTGTTCGATGCTCTGCCATTGAATGTGTCACCCCCATAATAATATAATATTCGGAAAGTGTGTTTCACTATGACCTGACGGAGAGGGGAAAATCCAAAAAGGCTCACTAATGACATTTTTTCCTAAAAAAACTAATCAAAAAGTGGAAGAGAATTGTTAGTTGTCGAAACGGTGAAGGAAATATGGAATTCGGTAGGTCATTTGGAAACGCCTCATGTGATTCCGACAATGCCAAGTTTCGTAAAAAAAAGTCAAGTCTTCGATGCTCTGCCAATGAAAGTGTCACCCCCATAATAATATAATATTCGGAAAGTGTGTTTCACTATGACTTGACGGAGAGGGAAAATCCAAAAAGGCTCACTAATGGCATTGTTTTTTCTCAACAAAACTAAACAAAAAGTGGAAGAGAATTGTTATTTGTCGAAACGGTGAAGGGAAGATGGAATTCGGTAGGTCATTTAGAAAAACGTTATGTGATTCCGACTATGCCACGTTTCGTAAAAAAAAGTCAAGTCTTCGATTCTCTGCCATTGAATGTGTCACCCCCATAATAATATAATATTCGGAAAGAGGGTTTTACTATGACTTGACGGAGACGGGAAAATCCAAAAAGGCTCACTAATGACATTTTTTCCTAAAAAAACTAATCAAAAAGTGGAAGAGAATTGTTAGTTGTCGAAACGGTGAAGGAAATATGGAATTCGGTAGGTCATTTGGAAACGCCTCATGTGATTCCGACAATGCCAAGTTTCGTAAAAAAAAGTCAAGTCTTCGATGCTCTGCCATTGAAAGTGTCATCCCCATAATAATTTAATATTCGGAAAGTGTGTTTCACTATGACTTGACGGAGAGGGAAAATCCAAAAAGGCTCACTAATGGCATTGTTTTTTCCCAACAAAACTAATCAAAAAGTGGGAGAGAATTGTTAATTGTCGAAACGGTGAAGGGAAGATGGAATTCGGTAGCTCATTTGGAAATGCCTTATGTGATTTCGACAATGCCACGTTTCGTAAAAAAAAGTCAAGTCTTCGATGCTCTACCATTGAATGTGTCACCCCCATAATAATATAATATTCGGGAAGTGTGTTTCACTATGACCTGACGGAGAGGGGAATATCCAGAAAGGCTCACTAATGACATTATTTTTTCTCAACAAAACTAATCAAAAAGTGGAAGAGAATTGTTATTTGTCGAAACGGTGAAGGGAAGATTGAATTCGGTAGGTCATTTAGAAAAACGTTATGTGATTCCGACTATGCCACGTTTCGTAAAAAAAAGTCAAGTCTTCGATTCTCTGCCATTGAATGTGTCACCCCCATAATAATATAATATTCGGAAAGAGGGTTTTACTATGACTTGACGGAGACGGGAAAATCCAAAAAGGCTCACTAATGACATTTTTTCCTAAAAAAACTAATCAAAAAGTGGAAGAGAATTGTTAGTTGTCGAAACGGTGAAGGAAATATGGAATTCGGTAGGTCATTTAGAAAAACGTTATGTGATTCTGACAATGCCAAGTTTCGTAAAAAAAAGTCAAGTCTTCGATGCTCTGCCATTTAATGTGTCACCCTCATAATAATATCTTCGGAAAGCGTGTTTCACTATGACCTGACGGAGAGGGGAAAATCCAAAAAGGCTCACTAATGACATTTTATCCTAAAAAAACTAATCAAAAAGTGGAAGAGAATTGTTAGTTGTCGAAACGCTGAAGGAAATATGGAATTCGGTAGGTCATTTAGAAACACGTTATGTGATTCTGACAATGCCAAGTTTCGTAAAAAAAAGTCAAGTCTTCGATGCTCTGCCATTGAATGTGTCACCCTCATAATAATATCTTCGGAAAGCGTGTTTCACTATGACCTGACGGAGAGGGGAAAATCCAAAAAGGCTCACTAATGACATTTTTTCCTAAAAAAACTAATCAAAAAGTGGAAGAGAATTGTTAGTTGTCGAAACGGTGAAGGAAATATGGAATTCGGTAGGTCATTTAGAAAAACGTTATGTGATTCTGACAATGCCAAGTTTCGTAAAAAAAAGTCAAGTCTTCGATGCTCTGCCATTGAATGTGTCACCCTCATAATAATATCTTCGGAAAGCGTGTTTCACTATGACCTGACGGAGAGGGGAAAATCCAAAAAGGCTCACTAATGACATTTTTTCCTAAAAAAACTAATCAAAAAGTGGAAGAGAATTGTTAGTTGTCGAAACGGTGAAGGAAATATGGAATTCGGTAGGTCATTTAGAAACACGTTATGTGATTCTGACAATGCCAAGTTTCGTAAAAAAAAGTCAAGTGTTCGATGCTCTGCCATTGAATGTGTCACCCCCATAATAATATAATATTCGGAAAGTGTGTTTCACTATGACCTGACGGAGAGGGGAAAATCCAAAAAGGCTCACTAATGACATTTTTTCCTAAAAAAACTAATCAAAAAGTGGAAGAGAATTGTTAGTTGTCGAAACGGTGAAGGAAATATGGAATTCGGTAGGTCATTTAGAAACACGTTATGTGATTCTGACAATGCCAAGTTTCGTAAAAAAAAGTCAAGTGTTCGATGCTCTGCCATTGAATGTGTCACCCCCATAATAATATAATATTCGGAAAGTGTGTTTCACTATGACCTGACGGAGAGGGGAAAATCCAAAAAGGCTCACTAATGACATTTTTTCCTAAAAAAACTAATCAAAAAGTGGAAGAGAATTGTTAGTTGTCGAAACGGTGAAGGAAATATGGAATTCGGTAGGTCATTTGGAAACGCCTCATGTGATTCCGACAATGCCAAGTTTCGTAAAAAAAAGTCAAGTCTTCGATGCTCTGCCAATGAAAGTGTCACCCCCATAATAATATAATATTCGGAAAGTGTGTTTCACTATGACTTGACGGAGAGGGAAAATCCAAAAAGGCTCACTAATGGCATTGTTTTTTCTCAACAAAACTAAACAAAAAGTGGAAGAGAATTGTTATTTGTCGAAACGGTGAAAGGAAGATGGAATTCGGTAGGTCATTTAGAAAAACGTTATGTGATTCCGACTATGCCACGTTTCGTAAAAAAAAGTCAAGTCTTCGATTCTCTGCCATTGAATGTGTCACCCCCATAATAATATAATATTCGGAAAGTGTGTTTCACTATGACTTGACGAAGACGGGAAAATCCAAAAAGGCTCACTAATGACATTTTTTCCTAAAAAAACTAATCAAAAAGTGGAAGAGAATTGTTAGTTGTCGAAACGGTGAAGGAAATATGGAATTCGGTAGGTCATTTGGAAACGCCTCATGTGATTCCGACAATGCCAACTTTCGTAAAAAAAAGTCAAGTCTTCGATGCTCTGCCATTGAAAGTGTCATCCCCATAATAATTTAATATTCGGAAAGTGTGTTTCACTATGACTTGACGGAGAGGGAAAATCCAAAAAGGCTCACTAATGGCATTGTTTTTTCCCAACAAAACTAATCAAAAAGTGGGAGAGAATTGTTAATTGTCGAAACGGTGAAGGGAAGATGGAATTCGGTAGCTCATTTGGAAATGCCTTATGTGATTTCGACAATGCCACGTTTCGTAAAAAAAAGTCAAGTCTTCGATGCTCTACCATTGAATGTGTCACCCCCATAATAATATAATATTCGGGAAGTGTGTTTCACTATGACCTGACGGAGAGGGGAATATCCAGAAAGGCTCACTAATGACATTATTTTTTCTCAACAAAACTAATCAAAAAGTGGAAGAGAATTGTTATTTGTCGAAACGGTGAAGGGAAGATTGAATTCGGTAGGTCATTTAGAAAAACGTTATGTGATTCCGACTATGCCACGTTTCGTAAAAAAAAGTCAAGTCTTCGATTCTCTGCCATTGAATGTGTCACCCCCATAATAATATAATATTCGGAAAGAGGGTTTTACTATGACTTGACGGAGACGGGAAAATCCAAAAAGGCTCACTAATGACATTTTTTCCTAAAAAAACTAATCAAAAAGTGGAAGAGAATTGTTAGTTGTCGAAACGGTGAAGGAAATATGGAATTCGGTAGGTCATTTAGAAACACGTTATGTGATTCTGACAATGCCAAGTTTCGTAAAAAAAAGTCAAGTGTTCGATGCTCTGCCATTGAATGTGTCACCCCCATAATAATATAATATTCGGAAAGTGTGTTTCACTATGACCTGACGGAGAGGGGAAAATCCAAAAAGGCTCACTAATGACATTTTTTCCTGAAAAAACTAATCAAAAAGTGGAAGAGAATTGTTAGTTGTCGAAACGGTGAAGGAAATATGGAATTCGGTAGGTCATTTGGAAACACGTTATGTGATTCTGACAATGCCAAGTTTCGTAAAAAAAAGTCAAGTCTTCGATGCTCTGCCATTGAATGTGTCACCCTCATAATAATATCTTCGGAAAGCGTGTTTCACTATGACCTGACGGAGAGGGGATAATCCAAAAAGGCTCACTAATGACATTTTTTCCTAAAAAAACTAATCAAAAAGTGGAAGAGAATTGTTAGTTGTCGAAACGGTGAAGGAAATATGGAATTCGGTAGGTCATTTAGAAAAACGTTATGTGATTCTGACAATGCCAAGTTTCGTAAAAAAAAGTCAAGTGTTCGATGCTCTGCCATTGAATGTGTCACCCCCATAATAATATAATATTCGGAAAGTGTGTTTCACTATGACCTGACGGAGAGGGGAAAATCCAAAAAGGCTCACTAGTGACATTTTTTCCTAAAAAAACTAATCAAAAAGTGGAAGAGAATTGTTAGTTGTCGAAACGGTGAAGGAAATATGGAATTCGGTAGGTCATTTAGAAACACGTTATGTGATTCTGACAATGCCAAGTTTCGTAAAAAAAAGTCAAGTCTTCGATGCTCTGCCATTGAATGTGTCACCCTCATAATAATATCTTCGGAAAGCGTGTTTCACTATGACCTGACGGAGAGCGGAAAATCCAAAAAGGCTCACTAATGACATTTTTTCCTAAAAAAACTAATCAAAAAGTGGGAGAGAATTGTTAGTTGTCGAAACGGTGAAGGAAATATGGAATTCGGTAGGTCATTTAGAAACACGTTATGTGATTCTGACAATGCCAAGTTTCGTAAAAAAAAGTCAAGTCTTCGATGCTCTGCCATTTAATGTGTCACCCTCATAATAATATCTTCGGAAAGCGTGTTTCACTATGACCTGACGGAGAGGGGAAAATCCAAAAAGGCTCACTAATGACATTTTATCCTAAAAAAACTAATCAAAAAGTGGAAGAGAATTGTTAGTTGTCGAAACGCTGAAGGAAATATGGAATTCGGTAGGTCATTTAGAAACACGTTATGTGATTCTGACAATGCCAAGTTTCGTAAAAAAAAGTCAAGTGTTCGATGCTCTGCCATTGAATGTGTCACCCCCATAATAATATAATATTCGGAAAGTGTGTTTCACTATGACCTGACGGAGAGGGGAAAATCCAAAAAGGCTCACTAATGACATTTTTTCCTAAAAAAACTAATCAAAAAGTGGAAGAGAATTGTTAGTTGTCGAAACGGTGAAGGAAATATGGAATTCGGTAGGTCATTTAGAAACACGTTATGTGATTCTGACAATGCCAAGTTTCGTAAAAAAAAGTCAAGTGTTCGATGCTCTGCCATTGAATGTGTCACCCCCATAATAATATAATATTCGGAAAGTGTGTTTCACTATGACCTGACGGAGAGGGGAAAATCCAAAAAGGCTCACTAATGACATTTTTTCCTAAAAAAACTAATCAAAAAGTGGAAGAGAATTGTTAGTTGTCGAAACGGTGAAGGAAATATGGAATTCGGTAGGTCATTTGGAAACGCCTCATGTGATTCCGACAATGCCAAGTTTCGTAAAAAAAAGTCAAGTCTTCGATGCTCTGCCAATGAAAGTGTCACCCCCATAATAATATAATATTCGGAAAGTGTGTTTCACTATGACTTGACGGAGAGGGAAAATCCAAAAAGGCTCACTAATGGCATTGTTTTTTCTCAACAAAACTAAACAAAAAGTGGAAGAGAATTGTTATTTGTCGAAACGGTGAAAGGAAGATGGAATTCGGTAGGTCATTTAGAAAAACGTTATGTGATTCCGACTATGCCACGTTTCGTAAAAAAAAGTCAAGTCTTCGATTCTCTGCCATTGAATGTGTCACCCCCATAATAATATAATATTCGGAAAGTGTGTTTCACTATGACTTGACGAAGACGGGAAAATCCAAAAAGGCTCACTAATGACATTTTTTCCTAAAAAAACTAATCAAAAAGTGGAAGAGAATTGTTAGTTGTCGAAACGGTGAAGGAAATATGGAATTCGGTAGGTCATTTGGAAACGCCTCATGTGATTCCGACAATGCCAACTTTCGTAAAAAAAAGTCAAGTCTTCGATGCTCTGCCATTGAATGTGTCACCCCCATAATAATATAATATTCGGAAAGTGTGTTTCACTATGACTTGACGGAGACGAGAAAATCCAAAAAGGCTCACTAATGGCATTGTTTTTTCTCAACAAAACTAATCAAAAAGTGGGAGAGAATTGTTAATTGTCGAAACGGTGAAGGGAATATGGAATTCGGTAAGTCATTTAGAAACACGTTATGTGATTCTGACAATGCCAAGTTTCGTAAAAAAAAGTCAAGTCTTCGATGCTCTGCCATTGAAAGTGTCACCCCCATAATAATATAATATTCGGAAAGTGTGTTTCACTATGACATGACGGAGAGGGAAAATCCAAAAAGGCTCACTAATGGCATTGTTTTTTCTCAACAAAACTAATCAAAAAGTGGGAGAGAATTGTTAATTGTCGAAACGGTGAAGGGAAGATGGAATTCGGTAGCTCATTTGGAAATGCCTTATGTGATTCTGACAATGCCAAGTTTCGTAAAAAAAAGTCAAGTCTTCGATGCTTTGCCATTGAATGTGTCACCCCCATAATAATATAATATTCGGAAAGTGTGTTTCACTATGATTTGACGGAGAGGGAAAATCCAAAAAGGCTCACTAATGGCATTGTTTTTTCTCAACAAAACTTAACAAAAAGTGGGAGAGAATTGTTAATTGTCGAAACGGTGAAGGAAAGATGGAATTCGGTAGGTCATTTAGAAAAACGTTATGTGATTCCGACAATGCCACGTTTCGTAAAAAAAAGTCAAGTCTTCGATGCTCTGCCATTGAATGTGTCACCCCCCATAATAATATAATATTCGGAAAGTGTGTTTCACTATGACTTGACGGAGACGGGAAAATCCAAAAAGTCTCACTAATGACATTTTTTCCTAAAAAAACTAATCAAAAAGTGGAAGAGAATTGTTAGTTGTCGAAACGGTGAAGGAAATATGGAATTCGGTAGGTCATTTGGAAACGCCTCATGTGATCCCGACAATGCCAAGTTTCGTAAAAAAAAGTCAAGTCTTCGATGCTCTGCCATTGAATGTGTCACCCCCATAATAATATAATATTCGGAAAGTGTGTTTCACTATGACTTGACGGAGACGAGAAAATCCAAAAAGGCTCACTAATGGCATTGTTTTTTCTCAACAAAACTAATCAAAAAGTGGGAGAGAATTGTTAATTGTCGAAACGGTGAAGGGAAGATGGAATTCGGTAGCTCATTTGGAAATGCCTTATGTGATTTCGACAACGCCACGTTTCGTAAAAAAAAGTCAAGTCTTCGATGCTCTGCCATTGAATGTGTCACCCCCATAATAATATAATATTCGGAAAGTGTGTTTCACTATGACTTGACGAAGAGGGGAAAATCCAGAAAGGCTCACTAATGACATTTTTTCCTAAAAAAACTAATCAAAAAGTGGAAGAGAATTGTTAGTTGTCGAAACGGTGAAGGAAATATGGAATTCGGTAGGTCATTTGGAAACGCCTCATGTGATTCCGACAATGCCAAGTTTCGTAAAAAAAAGTCAAGTCTTCGATGCTCTGCCATTGAATGTGTCACCCCCATAATAATATAATATTCGGAAAGTGTGTTTCACTATGACTTGACGGAGACGGGAAAATCCAAAAAGGCTCACTAATGGCATTGTTTTTTCTCAACAAAACTAATCAATAAGTGGAAGAGAATTGTTATTTGTCGAAACGGTGAAGGGAAGATGGAATTCGGTAGGTCATTTAGAAAAACGTTATGTGATTCCGACTATGCCACGTTTCGTAAAAAAACGTCAAGTCTTCGATGCTCTGCCATTGAAAGTGTCACCCCCATAATAATATAATATTCGGAAAGTGTGTTTCACTATGACTTGACGGAGAGGGAAAATCCAAAAAGGCTCACTAATGGCATTGTTTTTTCTCAACAAAACTAATCAAAAAGTGGGAGAGAATTGTTAATTGTCGAAACGGTGAAGGGAAGATGGAATTCGGTAGCACATTTGGAAATGCCTTATGTGATTTCGACAATGCCACGTTTCGTAAAAAAAAGTCAAATCTTCGATGCTCTGCCATTGAATGTGTCACCCCCATAATAATATAATATTCGGGAAGTGTGTTTCACTATGACCTGACGGAGAGGGGAATATCCAAAAAGGCTCACTAATGGCATTGTTTTTTCTCAACAAAACTAATCAAAAAGTGGGAGAGAATTGTTAATTGTCGAAACGGTGAAGGGAAGATGGAATTCGGTAGCTCATTTGGAAATGCCTTATGTGATTTCGACAATGCCACGTTTCGTAAAAAAAAGTGAAGTCTTCGATGCTCTACCATTGAATGTGTCACCCCCATAATAATATAATGTTCGGGAAGTGTGTTTCACTATGACCTGACGGAGAGGGGAATATCCAAAAAGGCTCACTAATGACATTATTTTTTCTCAACAAAACTAATCAAAAAGTGGAAGAGAATTGTTAGTTGTCGAAACGGTGAAGGGAATATGGAATTCGATAGGTCATTTAGAAACACGTTATGTGATTCTGACAATGCCAAGTTTCGTAAAAAAAAGTCAAGTCTTCGATGCTCTGCCATTGAAAGTGTCACCCCCATAATAATATAATATTCGGAAAGTGTGTTTCACTATGACTTGACGGAGACGGGAAAATCCAAAAAGGCTCACTAATGACATTTTTTCCTAAAAAAACTAATCAAAAAGTGGAAGAGAATTGTTAGTTGTCGAAACGGTGAAGGAAATATGGAATTCGGTAGGTCATTTGGAAACGCCTCATGTGATTCCGACAATGCCAAGTTTCGTAAAAAGAAGTCAAGTCTTCGATGCTCTGCCATTGAAAGTGTCACCCCCATAATAATATAATATTCGGAAAGTGTGTTACACTATGACCTGACGGAGAGGGGGATATCCAAAAAGGCTCACTAATGGCATTGTTTTTTCTCAACAAAACTAATCAAAAAGTGGGAGAGAATTGTTAATTGTCGAAACGGTGAAGGAAAGATGGAATTCGGTAGGTCATTTAGAAAAACGTTATGTGATTCCGACAATGCCACGTTTCGTAAAAAAAAGTCAAGTCTTCGATGCTCAGCCATTGAATGTGTCACCCGCCATAATAATATAATATTCGGAAAGTGTGTTTCACTATGACTTGACGGAGAGGGAATATCCAAAAAGGCTCACTAATGACATTATTTTTTCTCAACAAAACTAATCAAAAAGTGGAAGAGAATTGTTAGTTGTCGAAACGGTGAAGGGAATATGGAATTCGGTAGGTCATTTAGAAACACGTTATGTGATTCTGACAATGCCAAGTTTCGTAAAAAAAAGTCAAGTCTTCGATGCTCTGCCATGGAAAGTGTCACCCCCATAATAATATAATATTCGGAAAGTGTGTTTCACTATGACTTGACGAAGACGGGAAAATCCAAAAAGGCTCACTAATGACATTTTTTCCTAAAAAAACTAATCAAAAAGTGGAAGAGAATTGTTAGTTGTCGAAACGGTGAAGGGAATATGGAATTCGGTAGGTCATTTAGAAACACGTTATGTGATTCTGACAATGCCAAGTTTCGTAAAAAAAAGTCAAGTCTTCGATGCTCTGCCATTGAATGTGTCACCCTCATAATAATATCTTCGGAAAGCGTGTTTCACTATGACTTGACGGAGAGGGGAAATCCATAAAGGCTCACTAATGACATTGTTTTTTCTCAACAAAACTAATCAAAAAGTGGGAGAGAATTGTTAGTTGTCGAAACGGTGAAGGGAAGATGGAATCCGGTGGGTCATTTAGAAAAACGTTGTGATTCCGACAATGCCAAGTTTCGTAAAAAAAAGTCAAGTCTTCGATGCTCTGCCATTGAATGTGTCACCCCCATAATAATATAATATTCGGAAAGTGTGTTTCACTATGACTTGACGGAGACGGGAAAATCCAAAAAGGCTCACTAATGACATGTTTTCCTAAAAAAACTAATCAAAAAGTGGAAGAGAATTGTTAGTTGTCGAAACGGTGAAGGAAATATGGAATTCGGTAGGTCATTTAGAAACACGTTATGTGATTCTGAGAATGCCAAGTTTCGTAAAAAAAAGTCAAGTCTTCGATGCTCTGCCATTGAAAGTGTCACCCCCATAATAATATAATATTCGGAAAGTGTGTTTCACTATGACTTGACGGAGAGGGAAAATCCAAAAAGGCTCACTAATGGCATTGTTTTTTCTCAACAAAACTAATCAAAAAGTGGGAGAGAATTGTTAATTGTCGAAACGGTGAAGGGAAGATGGAATTCGGTAGCTCATTTGGAAATGCCTTATGTGATTTCGACAATGCCACGTTTCGTAAAAAGTCAAGTCTTCGATGCTCTACCATTGAATGTGTCACCCCCATAATAATATAATGTTCGGGAAGTGTGTTTCACTATGACCTGACGGAGAGAGGAATATCCAAAAAGGCTCACTAATGACATTATTTTTTCTCAACAAAACTAATCAAAAAGTGGAAGAGAATTGTTATTTGTCGAAACTGTGAAGGGAAGATGGAATTCGGTAGGTCATTTAGAAAAACGTTATGTGATTCCGACTATGCCACGTTTCGTAAAAAAAGTCAAGTCTTCGATTCTCTGCCATTGAATGTGTCTCCCCCATAATAATATAATATTCGGAAAGTGTGTTTCACTATGACTTGACGAAGACGGGAAAATCCAAAAAGGCTCACTAATGACATTATTTTTTCTCAACAAAACTAATCAAAAAGTGGAGGAGAATTGTTAGTTGTCGAAACGGTGAAGGGAATATGGAATTCGGTAGGTCATTTAGAAACACGTTATGTGATTCTGACAATGCCAAGTTTCGTAAAAAAAAGTCAAGTCTTCGATGCTCTGCCATTGAAAGTGTCACCCCCATAATAATATAATATTCGGAAAGTGTGTTTCACTATGACTTGACGGAGAGGGAATATCCAAAAAGGCTCACTAATGACATTATTTTTTCTCAACAAAACTAATCAAAAAGTGGAAGAGAATTGTTAGTTGTCGAAACGGTGAAGGGAATATGGAATTCGGTAGGTCATTTAGAAACACGTTATGTGATTCTGACAATGCCAAGTTTCGTAAAAAAAAGTCAAGTCTTCGATGCTCTGCCATTGAAAGTGTCACCCCCATAATAATATAATATTCGGAAAGTGTGTTTCACTATGACATGACGGAGAGGGAAAATCCAAAAAGGCTCACTAATGGCATTGTTTTTTCTCAACAAAACTAATCAAAAAGTGGGAGAGAATTGTTAATTGTCGAAACGGTGAAGGGAAGATGGAATTCGGTAGCTCATTTGGAAATGCCTTATGTGATTCTGACAATGCCAAGTTTCGTAAAAAAAAGTCAAGTCTTCGATGCTTTGCCATTGAATGTGTCACCCCCATAATAATATAATATTCGGAAAGTGTGTTTCACTATGATTTGACGGAGAGGGAAAATCCAAAAAGGCTCACTAATGGCATTGTTTTTTCTCAACAAAACTAATCAAAAAGTGGGAGAGAATTGTTAATTGTCGAAACGGTGAAGGAAAGATGGAATTCGGTAGGTCATTTAGAAAAACGTTATGTGATTCCGACAATGCCACGTTTCGTAAAAAAAAGTCAAGTCTTCGATGCTCTGCCATTGAATGTGTCACACCCCATAATAATATAATATTCGGAAAGTGTGTTTCACTATGACTTGACGGAGACGGGAAAATCCAAAAAGTCTCACTAATGACATTTTTTCCTAAAAAAACTAATCAAAAAGTGGAAGAGAATTGTTAGTTGTCGAAACGGTGAAGGAAATATGGAATTCGGTAGGTCATTTGGAAACGCCTCATGTGATTCCGACAATGCCAAGTTTCGTAAAAAAAAGTCAAGTCTTCGATGCTCTGCCATTGAATGTGTCACCCCCATAATAATATAATATTCGGGAAGTGTGTTTCACTATGACTTGACGGAGACGAGAAAATCCAAAAAGGCTCACTAATGGCATTGTTTTTTCTCAACAAAACTAATCAAAAAGTGGAAGAGAATTGTTAATTGTCGAAACGGTGAAGGGAAGATGGAATTCGGTAGCTCATTTGGAAATGCCTTATGTGATTTCGACAACGCCACGTTTCGTAAAAAAAAGTCAAGTCTTCGATGCTCTGCCATTGAATGTGTCACCCCCATAATAATATAATATTCGGGAAGTGTGTTTCACTATGACCTGACGGAGAGGGGAATATCCAAAAAGGCTCACTAATGACATTATTTTTTCTCAACAAAACTAATCAAAAAGTGGAAGAGAATTGTTAGTTGTCGAAACGGTGAAGGGAATATGGAATTCGGTAGGTCATTTAGAAACACGTTATGTGATTCTGACAATGCCAAGTTTCGTAAAAAAAAGTCAAGTCTTTGATGCTCTGCCATTGAAAGTGTCACCCCCATAATAATATAATATTCGGAAAGTGTGTTTCACTATGAGTTGACGGAGAGGGAAAATCCAAAAACGCTCACTAATGACATTATTTTTTCTCAACAAAACTAATCAAAAAGTGGAGGAGAATTGTTATTTGTCGAAACGGTGAAGGGAAGATGGAATTCGGTAGGTCATTTAGAAAAACGTTATGTGATTCCGACTATGCCACGTTTCGTAAAAAAAAAGTCAAGTCTTCGATTCTCTGCCATTGAATGTGTCACCCCCATAATAATATAATATTCGGAATGTGTGTTTCACTATGACTTGACGAAGAGGGGAAAATCCAGAAAGGCTCACTAATGACATTTTTTCCTAAAAAAACTAATCAAAAAGTGGAAGAGAATTGTTAGTTGTCGAAACGGTGAAGGAAATATGGAATTCGGTAGGTCATTTGGAAACGCCTCATGTGATTCCGACAATGCCAAGTTTCGTAAAAAAAAGTCAAGTCTTCGATGCTCTGCCATTGAATGTGTCACCCCCATAATAATATAATATTCGGAAAGTGTGTTTCACTATGACTTGACGGAGACGGGAAAATCCAAAAAGGCTCACTAATGGCATTGTTTTTTCTCAACAAAACTAATCAATAAGTGGAAGAGAATTGTTATTTGTCGAAACGGTGAAGGGAAGATGGAATTCGGTAGGTCATTTAGAAAAACGTTATGTGATTCCGACTATGCCACGTTTCGTAAAAAAAAGTCAAGTCTTCGATGCTCTGCCATTGAAAGTGTCACCCCCATAATAATATAATATTCGGAAAGTGTGTTTCACTATGACTTGACGGAGAGGGAAAATCCAAAAAGGCTCACTAATGGCATTGTTTTTTCTCAACAAAACTAATCAAAAAGTGGGAGAGAATTGTTAATTGTCGAAACGGTGAAGGGAAGATGGAATTCGGTAGCACATTTGGAAATGCCTTATGTGATTTCGACAATGCCACGTTTCGTAAAAAAAAGTCAAATCTTCGATGCTCTGCCATTGAATGTGTCACCCCCATAATAATATAATATTCGGGAAGTGTGTTTCACTATGACCTGACGGAGAGGGGAATATCCAAAAAGGCTCACTAATGACATTATTTTTTCTCAACAAAACTAATCAAAAAGTGGAAGAGAATTGTTATTTGTCGAAACGGTGAAGGGAAGATGGAATTCGGTAGGTCATTTAGAAAAACGTTATGTGATTCCGACTATGCCACGTTTCGTAAAAAAAAGTCATGTCTTCGATTCTCTGCCATTGAATGTGTCACCCCCATAATAATATAATATTCGGAAAGTGTGTTTCACTATGACTTGACGAAGACGGAAAAATCCAAAAAGGCTCACTAATGACATTTTTTCCTAGAAAAACTAATCAAAAAGTGGAAGAGAATTGTTAGTTGTCGAAACGGTGAAGGGAATATGGAATTCGGTAGGTCATTTAGAAACACGTTATGTGATTCTGACAATGCCAAGTTTCGTAAAAAAAAGTCAAGTCTTCGATGCTCTGCCATTGAATGTGTCACCCTCATAATAATATCTTCGGAAAGCGTGTTACACTATGACCTGACGGAGAGGGGAAAATCCAAAAAGGCTCACTAATGACATTTTTTCCTAAAAAAACTAATCAAAAAGTGGAAGAGAATTGTTAGTTGTCGAAACGGTGAAGGAAATATGGAATTCGGTAGGTCATTTAGAAACACGTTATGTGATTCTGACAATGCCAAGTTTCGTAAAAAAAAGTCAAGTCTTCGATGCTCTGCCATTGAATGTGTCACCCTCATAATAATATCTTCGGAAAGCGTGTTTCACTATGACCTGACGGAGAGGGGAAAATCCAAAAAGGCTCACTAATGACATTTTTTCCTAAAAAAACTAATCAAAAAGTGGAAGAGAATTGTTAGTTGTCGAAACGGTGAAGGAAATATGGAATTCGGTAGGTCATTTAGAAAAACGTTATGTGATTCTGACAATGCCAAGTTTCGTAAAAAAAAGTCAAGTCTTCGATGCTCTGCCAGTGAATGTGTCACCCTCATAATAATATCTTCGGAAAGCGTGTTTCACTATGACCTGACGGAGAGGGGAAAATCCAAAAAGGCTCACTAATGACATTTTTTCCCCAAAAAACTAATCAAAAAGTGGAAGAGAATTGTTAGTTGTCGAAACGGTGAAGGAAATATGGAATTCGGTAGGTCATTTAGAAACACGTTATGTGATTCTGACAATGCCAAGTTTCGTAAAAAAAAGTCAAGTCTTCGATGCTCTGCCATTTAATGTGTCACCCTCATAATAATATCTTCGGAAAGCGTGTTTCACTATGACCTGACGGAGAGGGAAAATCCAAAAAGGCTCACTAATGGCATTGTTTTTTCTCAACAAAACTAATCAAAAAGTGGGAGAGAATTGTTAATTGTCGAAACGGTGAAGGAAAGATGGAATTCGGTAGGTCATTTAGAAAAACGTTATGTGATTCCGACAATGCCACGTTTCGTAAAAAAAAGTCAAGTCTTCGATGCTCAGCCATTGAATGTGTCACCCCCCATAATAATATAATATTCGGAAAGTGTGTTTCACTATGACTTGACGGAGAGGGAATATCCAAAAAGGCTCACTAATGACATTATTTTTTCTCAACAAAACTAATCAAAAAGTGGAAGAGAATTGTTAGTTGTCGAAACGGTGAAGGGAATATGGAATTCGGTAGGTCATTTAGAAACACGTTATGTGATTCTGACAATGCCAAGTTTCGTAAAAAAAAGTCAAGTCTTCGATGCTCTGCCATTGAAAGTGTCACCCCCATAATAATATAATATTCGGAAAGTGTGTTTCACTATGACTTGGCGGAGAGGGAATATCCAAAAAGGCTCACTAATGACATTATTTTTTCTCAACAAAACTAATCAAAATGTGGAAGAGAATTGTTAGTTGTCGAAACGGTGAAGGGAATATGGAATTCGGTAGGTCATTTAGAAACACGTTATGTGATTCTGACAATGCCAAGTTTCGTAAAAAAAAGTCAAGTCTTCGATGCTCTGCCATTGAAAGTGTCACCCCCATAATAATATAATATTCGGAAAGTGTGTTTCACTATGACTTGACGGAGAGGGAATATCCAAAAAGGCTCACTAATGACATTATTTTTTCTCAACAAAACTAATCAAAAAGTGGAAGAGAATTGTTAGTTGTCGAAACGGTGAAGGGAATATGGAATTCGGTAGGTCATTTAGAAACACGTTATGTGATTCTGACAATGCCAAGTTTCGTAAAAAAAAGTCAAGTCTTCGATGCTCTGCCATTGAATGTGTCACCCCCATAATAATATAATATTCGGAAAGTGTGTTTCACTATGATTTGACGGAGAGGGAAAATCCAAAAAGGCTCACTAATGGCATTGTTTTTTCTCAACAAAACTAATCAAAAAGTGGGAGAGAATTGTTAATTGTCGAAACGGTGAAGGGAAGATGGAATTCGGTAGCTCATTTGGAAATGCCTTATGTGATTTCGACAATGCCACGTTTCGTAAAAAAAAGTGAAGTCTTCGATGCTCTACCATTGAATGTGTCACCCCCATAATAATATAATGTTCGGGAAGTGTGTTTCACTATGACCTGACGGAGAGGGGAATATCCAAAAAGGCTCACTAATGACATTATTTTTTCTCAACAAAACTAATCAAAAAGTGGAAGAGAATTGTTAGTTGTCGAAACGGTGAAGGGAATATGGAATTCGATAGGTCATTTAGAAACACGTTATGTGATTCTGACAATGCCAAGTTTCGTAAAAAAAAGTCAAGTCTTCGATGCTCTGCCATTGAAAGTGTCACCCCCATAATAATATAATATTCGGAAAGTGTGTTTCACTATGACTTGACGGAGACGGGAAAATCCAAAAAGGCTCACTAATGACATTTTTTCCTAAAAAAACTAATCAAAAAGTGGAAGAGAATTGTTAGTTGTCGAAACGGTGAAGGAAATATGGAATTCGGTAGGTCATTTGGAAACGCCTCATGTGATTCCGACAATGCCAAGTTTCGTAAAAAGAAGTCAAGTCTTCGATGCTCTGCCATTGAAAGTGTCACCCCCATAATAATATAATATTCGGAAAGTGTGTTTCACTATGACCTGACGGAGAGGGGGATATCCAAAAAGGCTCACTAATGGCATTGTTTTTTCTCAACAAAACTAATCAAAAAGTGGGAGAGAATTGTTAGTTGTCGAAACGGTGAAGGGAATATGGAATTCGGTAGGTCATTTAGAAACACGTTATGTGATTCTGACAATGCCAAGTTTCGTAAAAAAAAGTCAAGTCTTCGATGCTCTGCCATTGAAAGTGTCACCCCCATAATAATATAATATTCGGAAAGTGTGTTTCACTATGACTTGACGGAGAGGGAATATCCAAAAAGGCTCACTAATGACATTATTTTTTCTCAACAAAACTAATCAAAAAGTGGAAGAGAATTGTTAGTTGTCGAAACGGTGAAGGAAAGATGGAATTCGGTAGGTCATTTAGAAAAACGTTATGTGATTCCGACAATGCCACGTTTCGTAAAAAAAAGTCAAGTCTTCGATGCTCAGCCATTGAATGTGTCACCCGCCATAATAATATAATATTCGGAAAGTGTGTTTCACTATGACTTGACGGAGAGGGAATATCCAAAAAGGCTCACTAATGACATTATTTTTTCTCAACAAAACTAATCAAAAAGTGGAAGAGAATTGTTAGTTGTCGAAACGGTGAAGGGAATATGGAATTCGGTAGGTCATTTAGAAACACGTTATGTGATTCTGACAATGCCAAGTTTCGTAAAAAAAAGTCAAGTCTTCGATGCTCTGCCATGGAAAGTGTCACCCCCATAATAATATAATATTCGGAAAGTGTGTTTCACTATGACTTGACGAAGACGGGAAAATCCAAAAAGGCTCACTAATGACATTTTTTCCTAAAAAAACTAATCAAAAAGTGGAAGAGAATTGTTAGTTGTCGAAACGGTGAAGGGAATATGGAATTCGGTAGGTCATTTAGAAACACGTTATGTGATTCTGACAATGCCAAGTTTCGTAAAAAAAAGTCAAGTCTTCGATGCTCTGCCATTGAAAGTGTCACCCCCATAATAATATAATATTCGGAAAGTGTGTTTCACTATGACTTGACGGAGAGGGAATATCCAAAAAGGCTCACTAATGACATTATTTTTTCTCAACAAAACTAATCAAAAAGTGGAAGAGAATTGTTAGTTGTCGAAACGGTGAAGGGAATATGGAATTCGGTAGGTCATTTAGAAACACGTTATGTGATTCTGACAATGCCAAGTTTCGTAAAAAAAGTCAATTCTTCGATGCTCTGCCATTGAAAGTGTCACCCCCATAATAATATAATATTCGGAAAGTGTGTTTCACTATGACTTGACGGAGACGGGAAAATCCAAAAAGGCTCACTAATGACATGTTTTCCTAAAAAAACTAATCAAAAAGTGGAAGAGAATTGTTAGTTGTCGAAACGGTGAAGGAAATATGGAATTCGGTAGGTCATCTGGAAACGCCTCATGTGAAAGGCTCACTAATGGCATTGTTTTTTCTCAACAAAACTAATCAAAAAGTGGGAGAGAATTGTTAATTGTCGAAACGGTGAAGGGAAGATGGAATTCGGTAGCTCATTTGGAAATGCCTTATGTGATTTCGACAATGCCACGTTTCGTAAAAAAAAGTCAAGTCTTCGATGCTCTACCATTGAATGTGTCACCCCCATAATAATATAATGTTCGGGAAGTGTGTTTCACTATGACCTGACGGAGAGGGGAATATCCAAAAAGGCTCACTAATGACATTATTTTTTCTCAACAAAACTAATCAAAAAGTGGAAGAGAATTGTTAGTTGTCGAAACGGTGAAGGGAATATGGAATTCGGTAGGTCATTTAGAAACACGTTATGTGATTCTGACAATGCCAAGTTTCGTAAAAAAAAGTCAAGTCTTCGATGCTCTGCCATTGAAAGTGTCACCCCCATAATAATATAATATTCGGAAAGTGTGTTTCACTATGACTTGACGGAGAGGGAATATCCAAAAAGGCTCACTAATGACATTATTTTTTCTCAACAAAACTAATCAAAAAGTGGAAGAGAATTGTTAGTTGTCGAAACGGTGAAGGGAATATGGAATTCGGTAGGTCATTTAGAAACACGTTATGTGATTCTGACAATGCCAAGTTTCGTAAAAAAAAGTCAAGTCTTCGATGCTCTGCCATTGAAAGTGTCACCCCCATAATAATATAATATTCGGAAAGTGTGTTTCACTATGACTTGACGGAGAGGGAAAATCCAAAAAGGCTCACTAATGGCATTGTTTTTTCTCAACAAAACTAATCAAAAAGTGGGAGAGAATTGTTAATTGTCGAAACGGTGAAGGAAAGATGGAATTCGGTAGGTCATTTAGAAAAACGTTATGTGATTCCGACAATGCCACGTTTCGTAAAAAAAAGTCAAGTCTTCGATGCTCAGCCATTGAATGTGTCACCCCCCATAATAATATAATATTCGGAAAGTGTGTTTCACTATGACTTGACGGAGAGGGAATATCCAAAAAGGCTCACTAATGACATTATTTTTTCTCAACAAAACTAATCAAAAAGTGGAAGAGAATTGTTAGTTGTCGAAACGGTGAAGGGAATATGGAATTCGGTAGGTCATTTAGAAACACGTTATGTGATTCTGACAATGCCAAGTTTCGTAAAAAAAAGTCAAGTCTTCGATGCTCTGCCATTGAAAGTGTCACCCCCATAATAATATGATATTCGGAAAGTGTGTTTCACTATGACTTGACGGAGAGGGAATATCCAAAAAGGCTCACTAATGGCATTGTTTTTTCTCAACAAAACTAATCAAAAAGTGGGAGAGAATTGTTAATTGTCGAAACGGTGAAGGGAAGATGGAATTCGGTAGCTCATTTGGAAATGCCTTATGTGATTCTGACAATGCCAAGTTTTGTAAAAAAAAGTCAAGTCTTCGATGCTCTGCCATTGAATGTGTCACCCCCATAATCATATAATATTCGGAAAGTGTGTTTCACTATGATTTGACGGAGAGGGAAAATCCAAAAAGGCTCACTAATGGCATTGTTTTTTCTCAACAAAACTAATCAAAAAGTGGGAGAGAATTGTTAATTGTCGAAACGGTGAAGGAAAGATGGAATTCGGTAGGTCATTTAGAAAAACGTTATGTGATTCCGACAATGCCACGTTTCGTAAAAAAAAGTCAAGTCTTCGATGCTCTGCCATTGAATGTGTCACCCCCCATAATAATATAATATTCGGGAAGTGTGTTTCACTATGACCTGACGGAGGGAATATCCAAAAAGGCTCACTGATGACATTATTTTTTCTCAACAAAACTAATCAAAAAGTGGAAGAGAATTGTTAGTTGTCGAAACGGTGAAGGGAATATGGAATTCGGTAGGTCATTTAGAAACACGTTATGTGATTCTGACAATGCCAAGTTTCGTAAAAAAAAGTCAAGTCTTCGATGCTCTGCCATTGAAAGTGTCACCCCCATAATAATATGATATTCGGAAAGTGTGTTTCACTATGACTTGACGGAGAGGGAATATCCAAAAAGGCTCACTAATGACATTATTTTTTCTCAACAAAACTAATCAAAAAGTGGAAGAGAATTGTTAGTTGTCGAAACGGTGAAGGGAATATGGAATTCGGTAGGTCATTTAGAAACACGTTATGTGATTCTGACAATGCCAAGTTTCGTAAAAAAAAGTCAAGTCTTCGATGCTCTGCCATGGAAAGTGTCACCCCCATAATAATATAATATTCGGAAAGTGTGTTTCACTATGACTTGACGAAGACGGGAAAATCCAAAAAGGCTCACTAATGACATTTTTTCCTAAAAAAACTAATCAAAAAGTGGAAGAGAATTGTTAGTTGTCGAAACGGTGAAGGGAATATGGAATTCGGTAGGTCATTTAGAAACACGTTATGTGATTCTGACAATGCCAAGTTTCGTAAAAAAAAGTCAAGTCTTCGATGCTCTGCCATTGAAAGTGTCACCCCCATAATAATATAATATTCGGAAAGTGTGTTTCACTATGACTTGACGGAGAGGGAATATCCAAAAAGGCTCACTAATGACATTATTTTTTCTCAACAAAACTAATCAAAAAGTGGAAGAGAATTGTTAGTTGTCGAAACGGTGAAGGGAATATGGAATTCGGTAGGTCATTTAGAAACACGTTATGTGATTCTGACAATGCCAAGTTTCGTAAAAAAAAGTCAAGTCTTCGATGCTCTGCCATTGAAAGTGTCACCCCCATAATAATATAATATTCGGAAAGTGTGTTTCACTATGACTTGACGGAGAGGGAAAATCCAAAAAGGCTCACTAATGGCATTGTTTTTTCTCAACAAAACTAATCAAAAAGTGGGAGAGAATTGTTAATTGTCGAAACGGTGAAGGAAAGATGGAATTCGGTAGGTCATTTAGAAAAACGTTATGTGATTCCGACAATGCCACGTTTCGTAAAAAAAAGTCAAGTCTTCGATGCTCAGCCATTGAATGTGTCACCCCCCATAATAATATAATATTCGGAAAGTGTGTTTCACTATGACTTGACGGAGAGGGAATATCCAAAAAGGCTCACTAATGACATTATTTTTTCTCAACAAAACTAATCAAAAAGTGGAAGAGAATTGTTAGTTGTCGAAACGGTGAAGGGAATATGGAATTCGGTAGGTCATTTAGAAACACGTTATGTGATTCTGACAATGCCAAGTTTCGTGAAAAAAAGTCAAGTCTTCGATGCTCTGCCATTGAAAGTGTCACCCCCATAATAATATGATATTCGGAAAGTGTGTTTCACTATGACTTGACGGAGAGGGAATATCCAAAAAGGCTCACTAATGGCATTGTTTTTTCTCAACAAAACTAATCAAAAAGTGGGAGAGAATTGTTAATTGTCGAAACGGTGAAGGGAAGATGGAATTCGGTAGCTCATTTGGAAATGCCTTATGTGATTCTGACAATGCCAAGTTTCGTAAAAAAAAGTCAAGTCTTCGATGCTCTGCCATTGAATGTGTCACCCCCATAATCATATAATATTCGGAAAGTGTGTTTCACTATGATTTGACGGAGAGGGAAAATCCAAAAAGGCTCACTAATGGCATTGTTTTTTCTCAACAAAACTAATCAAAAAGTGGGAGAGAATTGTTAATTGTCGAAACGGTGAAGGAAAGATGGAATTCGGTAGGTCATTTAGAAAAACGTTATGTGATTCCGACAATGCCACGTTTCGTAAAAAAAAGTCAAGTCTTCGATGCTCTGCCATTGAATGTGTCACCCCCCATAATAATATAATATTCGGGAAGTGTGTTTCACTATGACCTGACGGAGGGAATATCCAAAAAGGCTCACTGATGACATTATTTTTTCTCAACAAAACTAATCAAAAAGTGGAAGAGAATTGTTAGTTGTCGAAACGGTGAAGGGAATATGGAATTCGGTAGGTCATTTAGAAACACGTTATGTGATTCTGACAATGCCAAGTTTCGTAAAAAAAAGTCAAGTCTTCGATGCTCTGCCATTGAAAGTGTCACCCCCATAATAATATGATATTCGGAAAGTGTGTTTCACTATGACTTGACGGAGAGGGAATATCCAAAAAGGCTCACTAATGACATTATTTTTTCTCAACAAAACTAATCAAAAAGTGGAAGAGAATTGTTAGTTGTCGAAACGGTGAAGGGAATATGGAATTCGGTAGGTCATTTAGAAACACGTTATGTGATTCTGACAATGCCAAGTTTCGTAAAAAAAAGTCAAGTCTTCGATGCTCTGCCATTGAATGTGTCACCCCCCATAATAATATAATATTCGGGAAGTGTGTTTCACTATGACCTGACGGAGGGAAAATCCAAAAAGGCTCACTAATGGCATTATTTTTTCTCAACAAAACTAATCAAAAAGTGGAAGAGAATTGTTAGTTGTCGAAACGGTGAAGGGAATATGGAATTCGGTAGGCCATTTAGAAACACGTTATGTGATTCTGACAATGCCAAGTTTCGTAAAAAGAAGTCAAGTCTTCGATGCTCTGCCATTGAAAGTGTCACCCCCATAATAATATGATATTCGGATAGTGTGTTTCACTATGACTTGACGGAGAGGGAATATCCAAAAAGGCTCACTAATGACATTATTTTTTCTCAACAAAACTAATCAAAAAGTGGAAGAGAATTGTTAGTTGTCGAAACGGTGAAGGGAATATGGAATTCGGTAGGTCATTTAGAAACACGTTATGTGATTCTGACAATGCCAAGTTTCGTAAAAAAAAGTCAAGTCTTCGATGCTCTGCCATTGAAAGTGTCACCCCCATAATAATATAATATTCGGAAAGTGTGTTTCACTATGACTTGACGGAGAGGGAAAATCCAAAAAGGCTCACTAATGGCATTGTTTTTTCTCAACAAAACTAATCAAAAAGTGGGAGAGAATTGTTAATTGTCGAAACGGTGAAGGGAAGATGGAATTCGGTAGCTCATTTGGAAATGCCTTATGTGATTCTGACAATGCCAAGTTTCGTAAAAAAAAGTCAAGTCTTCGATGCTCTGCCATTGAATGTGTCACCCCCATAATAATATAATATTCGGAAAGTGTGTTTCACTATGATTTGACGGAGAGGGAAAATCCAAAAAGGCTCACTAATGGCATTGTTTTTTCTCAACAAAACTAATCAAAAAGTGGGAGAGAATTGTTAATTGTCGAAACGGTGAAGGAAAGATGGAATTCGGTAGGTCATTTAGAAAAACGTTATGTGATTCCGACAATGCCACGTTTCGTAAAAAAAAGTCAAGTCTTCGATGCTCTGCCATTGAATGTGTCACCCCCCATAATAATATAATATTCGGAAAGTGTGTTTCACTATGACTTGACGGAGACGGGAAAATCCAAAAAGTCTCACTAATGACATTTTTTCCTAAAAAAACTAATCAAAAAGTGGAAGAGAATTGTTAGTTGTCGAAACGGTGAAGGAAATATGGAATTCGGTAGGTCATTTGGAAACGCCTCATGTGATTCCGACAATGCCAAGTTTCGTAAAAAAAAGTCAAGTCTTCGATGCTCTGCCATTGAATGTGTCACCCCCATAATAATATAATATTCGGAAAGTGTGTTTCACTATGACTTGACGGAGACGAGAAAATCCAAAAAGGCTCACTAATGGCATTGTTTTTTCTCAACAAAACTAATCAAAAAGTGGGAGAGAATTGTTAATTGTCGAAACGGTGAAGGGAATATGGAATTCGGTAGGTCATTTAGAAACACGTTATGTGATTCTGACAATGCCAAGTTTCGTAAAAAAAAGTCAAGTCTTCGATGCTCTGCCATTGAAAGTGTCACCCCCATAATAATATAATATTCGGAAAGTGTGTTTCACTATGACATGACGGAGAGGGAAAATCCAAAAAGGCTCACTAATGGCATTGTTTTTTCTCAACAAAACTAATCAAAAAGTGGGAGAGAATTGTTAATTGTCGAAACGGTGAAGGGAAGATGGAATTCGGTAGCTCATTTGGAAATGCCTTATGTGATTCTGACAATGCCAAGTTTCGTAAAAAAAAGTCAAGTCTTCGATGCTTTGCCATTGAATGTGTCACCCCCATAATAATATAATATTCGGAAAGTGTGTTTCACTATGATTTGACGGAGAGGGAAAATCCAAAAAGGCTCACTAATGGCATTGTTTTTTCTCAACAAAACTAATCAAAAAGTGGGAGAGAATTGTTAATTGTCGAAACGGTGAAGGAAAGATGGAATTCGGTAGGTCATTTAGAAAAACGTTATGTGATTCCGACAATGCCACGTTTCGTAAAAAAAAGTCAAGTCTTCGATGCTCTGCCATTGAATGTGTCACCCCCCATAATAATATAATATTCGGAAAGTGTGTTTCACTATGACTTGACGGAGACGGGAAAATCCAAAAAGTCTCACTAATGACATTTTTTCCTAAAAAAACTAATCAAAAAGTGGAAGAGAATTGTTAGTTGTCGAAACGGTGAAGGAAATATGGAATTCGGTAGGTCATTTGGAAACGCCTCATGTGATCCCGACAATGCCAAGTTTCGTAAAAAAAAGTCAAGTCTTCGATGCTCTGCCATTGAATGTGTCACCCCCATAATAATATAATATTCGGAAAGTGTGTTTCACTATGACTTGACGGAGACGAGAAAATCCAAAAAGGCTCAATAATGGCATTGTTTTTTCTCAACAAAACTAATCAAAAAGTGGGAGAGAATTGTTAATTGTCGAAACGGTGAAGGGAAGATGGAATTCGGTAGCTCATTTGGAAATGCCTCATGTGATTTCGACAACGCCACGTTTCGTAAAAAAAAGTCAAGTCTTCGATGCTCTGCCATTGAATGTGTCACCCCCATAATAATATAATATTCGGGAAGTGTGTTTCACTATGACCTGACGGAGAGGGGAATATCCAAAAAGGCTCACTAATGACATTATTTTTTCTCAACAAAACTAATCAAAAAGTGGAAGAGAATTGTTAGTTGTCGAAACGGTGAAGGGAATATGGAATTCCGTAGGTCATTTAGAAACACGTTATGTGATTCTGACAATGCCAAGTTTCGTAAAAAAAAGTCAAGTCTTCGATGCTCTGCCATTGAAAGTGTCACCCCCATAATAATATAATATTCGGAAAGTGTGTTTCACTATGACTTGACGGAGAGGGAAAATCCAAAAAGGCTCACTAATGACATTATTTTTTCTCAACAAAACTAATCAAAACGTGGAGGAGAATTGTTATTTGTCGAAACGGTGAAGGGAAGATGGAATTCGGTAGGTCATTTAGAAAAACGTTATGTGATTCCGACTATGCCACGTTTCGTAAAAAAAAAGTCAAGTCTTCTATTCTCTGCCATTGAATGTGTCACCCCCATAATAATATAATATTCGGAAAGTGTGTTTCACTATGACTTGACGAAGAGGGGAAAATCCAGAAAGGCTCACTAATGACATTTTTTCCTAAAAAAACTAATCAAAAAGTGGAAGAGAATTGTTAGTTGTCGAAACGGTGAAGGAAATATGGAATTCGGTAGGTCATTTGGAAACGCCTCATGTGATTCCGACAATGCCAAGTTTCGTAAAAAAAAGTCAAGTCTTCGATGCTCTGCCATTGAAAGTGTCACCCCCATAATAATATAATATTCGGAAAGTGTGTTTCACTATGACATGACGGAGAGGGAAAATCCAAAAACGCTCACTAATGGCATTGTTTTTTCTCAACAAAACTAATCAAAAAGTGGGAGAGAATTGTTAATTGTCGAAACGGTGAAGGGAAGATGGAATTCGGTAGCTCATTTGGAAATGCCTTATGTGATTCTGACAATGCCAAGTTTCGTAAAAAAAAGTCAAGTCTTCGATGCTTTGCCATTGAATGTGTCACCCCCATAATAATATAATATTCGGAAAGTGTGTTTCACTATGATTTGACGGAGAGGGAAAATCCAAAAAGGCTCACTAATGGCATTGTTTTTTCTCAACAAAACTAATCAAAAAGTGGGAGAGAATTGTTAATTGTCGAAACGGTGAAGGAAAGATGGAATTCGGTAGGTCATTTAGAAAAACGTTATGTGATTCCGACAATGCCACGTTTCGTAAAAAAAAGTCAAGTCTTCGATGCTCTGCCATTGAATGTGTCACCCCCCATAATAATATAATATTCGGAAAGTGTGTTTCACTATGACTTGACGGAGACGGGAAAATCCAAAAAGTCTCACTAATGACATTTTTTCCTAAAAAAACTAATCAAAAAGTGGAAGAGAATTGTTAGTTGTCGAAACGGTGAAGGAAATATGGAATTCGGTAGGTCATTTGGAAACGCCTCATGTGATTCCGACAATGCCAAGTTTCGTAAAAAAAAGTCAAGTCTTCGATGCTCTGCCATTGAATGTGTCACACCCATAATAATATAATATTCGGAAAGTGTGTTTCACTATGACTTGACGGAGACGAGAAAATCCAAAAAGGCTCACTAATGGCATTGTTTTTTCTCAACAAAACTAATCAAAAAGTGGGAGAGAATTGTTAATTGTCGAAACGGTGAAGGGAATATGGAATTCGGTAGGTCATTTAGAAACACGTTATGTGATTCTGACAATGCCAAGTTTCGTAAAAAAAAGTCAAGTCTTCGATGCTCTGCCATTGAAAGTGTCACCCCCATAATAATATAATATTCGGAAAGTGTGTTTCACTATGACATGACGGAGAGGGAAAATCCAAAAAGGCTCACTAATGGCATTGTTTTTTCTCAACAAAACTAATCAAAAAGTGGGAGAGAATTGTTAATTGTCGAAACGGTGAAGGGAAGATGGAATTCGGTAGCTCATTTGGAAATGCCTTATGTGATTCTGACAATGCCAAGTTTCGTAAAAAAAAGTCAAGTCTTCGATGCTTTGCCATTGAATGTGTCACCCCCATAATAATATAATATTCGGAAAGTGTGTTTCACTATGATTTGACGGAGAGGGAAAATCCAAAAAGGCTCACTAATGGCATTGTTTTTTCTCAACAAAACTAATCAAAAAGTGGGAGAGAATTGTTAATTGTCGAAACGGTGAAGGAAAGATGGAATTCGGTAGGTCATTTAGAAAAACGTTATGTGATTCCGACAATGCCACGTTTCGTAAAAAAAAGTCAAGTCTTCGATGCTCTGCCATTGAATGTGTCACCCCCCATAATAATATAATATTCGGAAAGTGTGTTTCACTATGACTTGACGGAGACGGGAAAATCCAAAAAGTCTCACTAATGACATTTTTTCCTAAAAAAACTAATCAAAAAGTGGAAGAGAATTGTTAGTTGTCGAAACGGTGAAGGAAATATGGAATTCGGTAGGTCATTTGGAAACGCCTCATGTGATCCCGACAATGCCAAGTTTCGTAAAAAAAAGTCAAGTCTTCGATGCTCTGCCATTGAATGTGTCACCCCCATAATAATATAATATTCGGAAAGTGTGTTTCACTATGACTTGACGGAGACGAGAAAATCCAAAAAGGCTCACTAATGGCATTGTTTTTTCTCAACAAAACTAATCAAAAAGTGGGAGAGAATTGTTAATTGTCGAAACGGTGAAGGGAAGATGGAATTCGGTAGCTCATTTGGAAATGCCTTATGTGATTTCGACAACGCCACGTTTCGTAAAAAAAAGTCAAGTCTTCGATGCTCTGCCATTGAATGTGTCACCCCCATAATAAAATAATATTCGGAAAGTGTGTTTCACTATGACTTGACGAAGAGGGGAAAATCCAGAAAGGCTCACTAATGACATTTTTTCCTAAAAAAACTAATCAAAAAGTGGAAGAGAATTGTTAGTTGTCGAAACGGTGAAGGAAATATGGAATTCGGTAGGTCATTTGGAAACGCCTCATGTGATTCCGACAATGCCAAGTTTCGTAAAAAAAAGTCAAGTCTTCGATGCTCTGCCATTGAATGTGTCACCCCCATAATAATATAATATTCGGAAAGTGTGTTTCACTATGACTTGACGGAGAGGGAAAATCCAAAAAGGCTCACTAATGGCATTGTTTTTTCTCAACAAAACTAATCAAAAAGTGGGAGAGAATTGTTAATTGTCGAAACGGTGAAGGGAAGATGGAATTCGGTAGCACATTTGGAAATGCCTTATGTGATTTCGACAATGCCACGTTTCGTAAAAAAAAGTCAAATCTTCGATGCTCTGCCATTGAATGTGTCACCCCCATAATAATATAATATTCGGGAAGTGTGTTTCACTATGACCTGACGGAGAGGGGAATATCCAAAAAGGCTCACTAATGGCATTGTTTTTTCTCAACAAAACTAATCAATAAGTGGAAGAGAATTGTTATTTGTCGAAACGGTGAAGGGAAGATGGAATTCGGTAGGTCATTTAGAAAAACGTTATGTGATTCCGACTATGCCACGTTTCGTAAAAAAAAGTCAAGTCTTCGATGCTCTGCCATTGAAAGTGTCACCCCCATAATAATATAATATTCGGAAAGTGTGTTTCACTATGACTTGACGGAGAGGGAAAATCCAAAAAGGCTCACTAATGGCATTGTTTTTTCTCAACAAAACTAATCAAAAAGTGGGAGAGAATTGTTAATTGTCGAAACGGTGAAGGGAAGATGGAATTCGGTAGCACATTTGGAAATGCCTTATGTGATTTCGACAATGCCACGTTTCGTAAAAAAAAGTCAAATCTTCGATGCTCTGCCATTGAATGTGTCACCCCCATAATAATATAATATTCGGGAAGTGTGTTTCACTATGACCTGACGGAGAGGGGAATATCCAAAAAGGCTCACTAATGACATTATTTTTTCTCAACAAAACTAATCAAAAAGTGGAAGAGAATTGTTATTTGTCGAAACGGTGAAGGGAAGATGGAATTCGGTAGGTCATTTAGAAAAACGTTATGTGATTCCGACTATGCCACGTTTCGTAAAAAAAAGTCAAGTCTTCGATTCTCTGCCATTGAATGTGTCACCCCCATAATAATATAATATTCGGAAAGTGTGTTTCACTATGACTTGACGAAGACGGGAAAATCCAAAAAGGCTCACTAATGACATTTTTTCCTAAAAAAACTAATCAAAAAGTGGAAGAGAATTGTTAGTTGTCGAAACGGTGAAGGGAATATGGAATTCGGTAGGTCATTTAGAAACACGTTATGTGATTCTGACAATGCCAAGTTTCGTAAAAAAAAGTCAAGTCTTCGATGCTCTGCCATTGAAAGTGTCACCCCCATAATAATATAATATTCGGAAAGTGTGTTTCACTATGACATGACGGAGAGGGAAAATCCAAAAAGGCTCACTAATGGCATTGTTTTTTCTCAACAAAACTAATCAAAAAGTGGGAGAGAATTGTTAATTGTCGAAACGGTGAAGGGAAGATGGAATTCGGTAGCTCATTTGGAAATGCCTTATGTGATTCTGACAATGCCAAGTTTCGTAAAAAAAAGTCAAGTCTTCGATGCTTTGCCATTGAATGTGTCACCCCCATAATAATATAATAATCGGAAAGTGTGTTTCACTATGATTTGACGGAGAGGGAAAATCCAAAAAGGCTCACTAATGGCATTGTTTTTTCTCAACAAAACTAATCAAAAAGTGGGAGAGAATTGTTAATTGTCGAAACGGTGAAGGAAAGATGGAATTCGGTAGGTCATTTAGAAAAACGTTATGTGATTCCGACAATGCCACGTTTCGTAAAAAAAAGTCAAGTCTTCGATGCTCTGCCATTGAATGTGTCACCCCCCATAATAATATAATATTCGGAAAGTGTGTTTCACTATGACTTGACGGAGACGGGAAAATCCAAAAAGTCTCACTAATGACATTTTTTCCTAAAAAAACTAATCAAAAAGTGGAAGAGAATTGTTAGTTGTCGAAACGGTGAAGGAAATATGGAATTCGGTAGGTCATTTGGAAACGCCTCATGTGATCCCGACAATGCCAAGTTTCGTAAAAAAAAGTCAAGTCTTCGATGCTCTGCCATTGAATGTGTCACCCCCATAATAATATAATATTCGGAAAGTGTGTTTCACTATGACTTGACGGAGACGAGAAAATCCAAAAAGGCTCACTAATGGCATTGTTTTTTCTCAACAAAACTAATCAAAAAGTGGGAGAGAATTGTTAATTGTCGAAACGGTGAAGGGAAGATGGAATTCGGTAGCTCATTTGGAAATGCCTTATGTGATTTCGACAACGCCACGTTTCGTAAAAAAAAGTCAAGTCTTCGATGCTCTGCCATTGAATGTGTCACCCCCATAATAAAATAATATTCGGAAAGTGTGTTTCACTATGACTTGACGAAGAGGGGAAAATCCAGAAAGGCTCACTAATGACATTTTTTCCTAAAAAAACTAATCAAAAAGTGGAAGAGAATTGTTAGTTGTCGAAACGGTGAAGGAAATATGGAATTCGGTAGGTCATTTGGAAACGCCTCATGTGATTCCGACAATGCCAAGTTTCGTAAAAAAAAGTCAAGTCTTCGATGCTCTGCCATTGAATGTGTCACCCCCATAATAATATAATATTCGGAAAGTGTGTTTCACTATGACTTGACGGAGACGGGAAAATCCAAAAAGGCTCACTAATGGCATTGTTTTTTCTCAACAAAACTAATCAATAAGTGGAAGAGAATTGTTATTTGTCGAAACGGTGAAGGGAAGATGGAATTCGGTAGGTCATTTAGAAAAACGTTATGTGATTCCGACTATGCCACGTTTCGTAAAAAAAAGTCAAGTCTTCGATGCTCTGCCATTGAAAGTGTCACCCCCATAATAATATAATATTCGGAAAGTGTGTTTCACTATGACTTGACGGAGAGGGAAAATCCAAAAAGGCTCACTAATGGCATTGTTTTTTCTCAACAAAACTAATCAAAAAGTGGGAGAGAATTGTTAATTGTCGAAACGGTGAAGGGAAGATGGAATTCGGTAGCACATTTGGAAATGCCTTATGTGATTTCGACAATGCCACGTTTCGTAAAAAAAAGTCAAATCTTCGATGCTCTGCCATTGAATGTGTCACCCCCATAATAATATAATATTCGGGAAGTGTGTTTCACTATGACCTGACGGAGAGGGGAATATCCAAAAAGGCTCACTAATGACATTATTTTTTCTCAACAAAACTAATCAAAAAGTGGAAGAGAATTGTTATTTGTCGAAACGGTGAAGGGAAGATGGAATTCGGTAGGTCATTTAGAAAAACGTTATGTGATTCCGACTATGCCACGTTTCGTAAAAAAAAGTCAAGTCTTCGATTCTCTGCCATTGAATGTGTCACCCCCATAATAATATAATATTCGGAAAGTGTGTTTCACTATGACTTGACGAAGACGGGAAAATCCAAAAAGGCTCACTAATGACATTTTTTCCTAAAAAAACTAATCAAAAAGTGGAAGAGAATTGTTAGTTGTCGAAACGGTGAAGGGAATATGGAATTCGGTAGGTCATTTAGAAACACGTTATGTGATTCTGACAATGCCAAGTTTCGTAAAAAAAAGTCAAGTCTTCGATGCTCTGCCATTGAATGTGTCACCCTCATAATAATATCTTCGGAAAGCGTGTTTCACTATGACTTGACGGAGAGGGGAAATCCATAAAGACTCACTAATGACATTGTTTTTTCTCAACAAAACTAATCAAAAAGTGGGAGAGAATTGTTAGTTGTCGAAACGGTGAAGGGAAGATGGAATCCGGTGGGTCATTTAGAAAAACGTTGTGATTCCGACAATGCCAAGTTTCGTAAAAAAAAGTCAAGTCTTCGATGCTCTGCCATTGAATGTGTCACCCCCATAATAATATAATATTCGGAAAGTGTGTTTCACTATGACTTGACGGAGACGGGAAAATCCAAAAAGGCTCACTAATGGCATTGTTTTTTCTCAACAAAACTAATCAATAAGTGGAAGAGAATTGTTATTTGTCGAAACGGTGAAGGGAAGATGGAATTCGGTAGGTCATTTAGAAAAACGTTATGTGATTCCGACTATGCCACGTTTCGTAAAAAAAAGTCAAGTCTTCGATGCTCTGCCATTGAAAGTGTCACCCCCATAATAATATAATATTCGGAAAGTGTGTTTCACTATGACTTGACGGAGAGGGAAAATCCAAAAAGGCTCACTAATGGCATTGTTTTTTCTCAACAAAACTAATCAAAAAGTGGGAGAGAATTGTTAATTGTCGAAACGGTGAAGGGAAGATGGAATTCGGTAGCACATTTGGAAATGCCTTATGTGATTTCGACAATGCCACGTTTCGTAAAAAAAAGTCAAATCTTCGATGCTCTGCCATTGAATGTGTCACCCCCATAATAATATAATATTCGGGAAGTGTGTTTCACTATGACCTGACGGAGAGGGGAATATCCAAAAAGGCTCACTAATGACATTATTTTTTCTCAACAAAACTAATCAAAAAGTGGAAGAGAATTGTTATTTGTCGAAACGGTGAAGGGAAGATGGAATTCGGTAGGTCATTTAGAAAAACGTTATGTGATTCCGACTATGCCACGTTTCGTAAAAAAAAGTCAAGTCTTCGATTCTCTGCCATTGAATGTGTCACCCCCATAATAATATAATATTCGGAAAGTGTGTTTCACTTTGACTTGACGAAGACGGGAAAATCCAAAAAGGCTCACTAATGACATTTTTTCCTAAAAAAACTAATCAAAAAGTGGAAGAGAATTGTTAGTTGTCGAAACGGTGAAGGGAATATGGAATTCGGTAGGTCATTTAGAAACACGTTATGTGATTCTGACAATGCCAAGTTTCGTAAAAAAAAGTCAAGTCTTCGATGCTCTGCCATTGAATGTGTCACCCTCATAATAATATCTTCGGAAAGCGTGTTTCACTATGACTTGACGGAGAGGGGAAATCCATAAAGACTCACTAATGACATTGTTTTTTCTCAACAAAACTAATCAAAAAGTGGGAGAGAATTGTTAGTTGTCGAAACGGTGAAGGGAAGATGGAATCCGGTGGGTCATTTAGAAAAACGTTGTGATTCCGACAATGCCAAGTTTCGTAAAAAAAAGTCAAGTCTTCGATGCTCTGCCATTGCATGTGTCACCCCCATAATAATATAATATTCGGAAAGTGTGTTTCACTATGACTTGACGGAGACGGGAAAATCCAAAAAGGCTCACTGATGACATGTTTTCCCAAAAAAACTAATCAAAAAGTGGAAGAGAATTGTTAGTTGTCGAAACGGTGAAGGAAATATGGAATTCGGTAGGTCATTTAGAAACACGTTATGTGATTCTGAGAATGCCAAGTTTCGTAAAAAAAAGTCAAGTCTTCGATGCTCTGCCATTGAAAGTGTCACCCCCATAATAATATAATATTCGGAAAGTGTGTTTCACTATGACTTGACGGAGAGGGAAAATCCAAAAAGGCTCACTAATGGCATTGTTTTTTCTCAACAAAACTAATCAAAAAGTGGGAGAGAATTGTTAATTGTCGAAACGGTGAAGGGAAGATGGAATTCGGTAGCTCATTTGGAAATGCCTTATGTGATTTCGACAATGCCACGTTTCGTAAAAAGTCAAGTCTTCGATGCTCTACCATTGAATGTGTCACCCCCATAATAATATAATGTTCGGGAAGTGTGTTTCACTATGACACGACGGAGAGAGGAATATCCAAAAAGGCTCACTAATGACATTATTTTTTCTCAACAAAACTAATCAAAAAGTGGAAGAGAATTGTTATTTGTCGAAACTGTGAAGGGAAGATGGAATTCGGTAGGTCATTTAGAAAAACGTTATGTGATTCCGACTATGCCACGTTTCGTAAAAAAAAGTCAAGTCTTCGATGCTCTGCCATTGAAAGTGTCACCCCCATAATAATATAATATTCGGAAAGTGTGTTTCACTATGACTTGACGGAGAGGGAAAATCCAAAAAGGCTCACTAATGGCATTGTTTTTTCTCAACAAAACTAATCAAAAAGTGGGAGAGAATTGTTAATTGTCGAAACGGTGAAGGGAAGATGGAATTCGGTAGCACATTTGGAAATGCCTTATGTGATTTCGACAATGCCACGTTTCGTAAAAAAAAGTCAAATCTTCGATGCTCTGCCATTGAATGTGTCACCCCCATAATAATATAATATTCGGGAAGTGTGTTTCACTATGACCTGACGGAGAGGGGAATATCCAAAAAGGCTCACTAATGACATTATTTTTTCTCAACAAAACTAATCAAAAAGTGGAAGAGAATTGTTATTTGTCGAAACGGTGAAGGGAAGATGGAATTCGGTAGGTCATTTAGAAAAACGTTATGTGATTCCGACTATGCCACGTTTCGTAAAAAAAAGTCAAGTCTTCGATTCTCTGCCATTGAATGTGTCACCCCCATAATAATATAATATTCGGAAAGTGTGTTTCACTATGACTTGACGAAGACGGGAAAATCCAAAAAGGCTCACTAATGACATTTTTTCCTAAAAAAACTAATCAAAAAGTGGAAGAGAATTGTTAGTTGTCGAAACGGTGAAGGGAATATGGAATTCGGTAGGTCATTTAGAAACACGTTATGTGATTCTGACAATGCCAAGTTTCGTAAAAAAAAGTCAAGTCTTCGATGCTCTGCCATTGAATGTGTCACCCTCATAATAATATCTTCGGAAAGCGTGTTTCACTATGACTTGACGGAGAGGGGAAATCCATAAAGGCTCACTAATGACATTGTTTTTTCTCAACAAAACTAATCAAAAAGTGGGAGAGAATTGTTAGTTGTCGAAACGGTGAAGGGAAGATGGAATCCGGTGGGTCATTTAGAAAAACGTTGTGATTCCGACAATGCCAAGTTTCGTAAAAAAAAGTCAAGTCTTCGATGCTCTGCCATTGAATGTGTCACCCCCATAATAATATAATATTCGGAAAGTGTGTTTCACTATGACTTGACGGAGACGGGAAAATCCAAAAAGGCTCACTAATGACATGTTTTCCTAAAAAAACTAATCAAAAAGTGGAAGAGAATTGTTAGTTGTCGAAACGGTGAAGGAAATATGGAATTCGGTAGGTCATTTAGAAACACGTTATGTGATTCTGAGAATGCCAAGTTTCGTAAAAAAAAGTCAAGTCTTCGATGCTCTGCCATTGAAAGTGTCACCCCCATAATAATATAATATTCGGAAAGTGTGTTTCACTATGACTTGACGGAGAGGGAAAATCCAAAAAGGCTCACTAATGGCATTGTTTTTTCTCAACAAAACTAATCAAAAAGTGGGAGAGAATTGTTAATTGTCGAAACGGTGAAGGGAAGATGGAATTCGGTAGCTCATTTGGAAATGCCTTATGTGATTTCGACAATGCCACGTTTCGTAAAAAGTCAAGTCTTCGATGCTCTACCATTGAATGTGTCACCCCCATAATAATATAATGTTCGGGAAGTGTGTTTCACTATGACACGACGGAGAGAGGAATATCCAAAAAGGCTCACTAATGACATTATTTTTTCTCAACAAAACTAATCAAAAAGTGGAAGAGAATTGTTATTTGTCGAAACTGTGAAGGGAAGATGGAATTCGGTAGGTCATTTAGAAAAACGTTATGTGATTCCGACTATGCCACGTTTCGTAAAAAAAGTCAAGTCTTCGATTCTCTGCCATTGAATGTGTCACCCCCATAATAATATAATATTCGGAAAGTGTGTTTCACTATGACTTGACGAAGACGGGAAAATCCAAAAAGGCTCACTAATGACATTATTTTTTCTCAACAAAACTAATCAAAAAGTGGAGGAGAATTGTTAGTTGTCGAAACGGTGAAGGGAATATGGAATTCGGTAGGTCATTTAGAAACACGTTATGTGATTCTGACAATGCCAAGTTTCGTAAAAAAAAGTCAAGTCTTCGATGCTCTGCCATTGAAAGTGTCACCCCCATAATAATATAATATTCGGAAAGTGTGTTTCACTATGACTTGACGGAGAGGGAATATCCAAAAAGGCTCACTAATGACATTATTTTTTCTCAACAAAACTAATCAAAAAGTGGAAGAGAATTGTTAGTTGTCGAAACGGTGAAGGGAATATGGAATTCGGTAGGTCATTTAGAAACACGTTATGTGATTCTGACAATGCCAAGTTTCGTAAAAAAAAGTCAAGTCTTCGATGCTCTGCCATTGAAAGTGTCACCCCCATAATAATATAATATTCGGAAAGTGTGTTTCACTATGACATGACGGAGAGGGAAAATCCAAAAAGGCTCACTAATGGCATTGTTTTTTCTCAACAAAACTAATCAAAAAGTGGGAGAGAATTGTTAATTGTCGAAACGGTGAAGGGAAGATGGAATTCGGTAGCTCATTTGGAAATGCCTTATGTGATTCTGACAATGCCAAGTTTCGTAAAAAAAAGTCAAGTCTTCGATGCTTTGCCATTGAATGTGTCACCCCCATAATAATATAATATTCGGAAAGTGTGTTTCACTATGATTTGACGGAGAGGGAAAATCCAAAAAGGCTCACTAATGGCATTGTTTTTTCTCAACAAAACTAATCAAAAAGTGGGAGAGAATTGTTAATTGTCGAAACGGTGAAGGAAAGATGGAATTCGGTAGGTCATTTAGAAAAACGTTATGTGATTCCGACAATGCCACGTTTCGTAAAAAAAAGTCAAGTCTTCGATGCTCTGCCATTGAATGTGTCACACCCCATAATAATATAATATTCGGAAAGTGTGTTTCACTATGACTTGACGGAGACGGGAAAATCCAAAAAGTCTCACTAATGACATTTTTTCCTAAAAAAACTAATCAAAAAGTGGAAGAGAATTGTTAGTTGTCGAAACGGTGAAGGAAATATGGAATTCGGTAGGTCATTTGGAAACGCCTCATGTGATTCCGACAATGCCAAGTTTCGTAAAAAAAAGTCAAGTCTTCGATGCTCTGCCATTGAATGTGTCACCCCCATAATAATATAATATTCGGGAAGTGTGTTTCACTATGACTTGACGGAGAGGGAATATCCAAAAAGGCTCACTAATGACATTATTTTTTCTCAACAAAACTAATCAAAAAGTGGAAGAGAATTGTTAGTTGTCGAAACGGTGAAGGGAATATGGAATTCGGTAGGTCATTTAGAAACACGTTATGTGATTCTGACAATGCCAAGTTTCGTAAAAAAAAGTCAAGTCTTCGATGCTCTGCCATTGAAAGTGTCACCCCCATAATAATATAATATTCGGAAAGTGTGTTTCACTATGACATGACGGAGAGGGAAAATCCAAAAAGGCTCACTAATGGCATTGTTTTTTCTCAACAAAACTAATCAAAAAGTGGGAGAGAATTGTTAATTGTCGAAACGGTGAAGGGAAGATGGAATTCGGTAGCTCATTTGGAAATGCCTTATGTGATTCTGACAATGCCAAGTTTCGTAAAAAAAAGTCAAGTCTTCGATGCTTTGCCATTGAATGTGTCACCCCCATAATAATATAATATTCGGAAAGTGTGTTTCACTATGATTTGACGGAGAGGGAAAATCCAAAAAGGCTCACTAATGGCATTGTTTTTTCTCAACAAAACTAATCAAAAAGTGGGAGAGAATTGTTAATTGTCGAAACGGTGAAGGAAAGATGGAATTCGGTAGGTCATTTAGAAAAACGTTATGTGATTCCGACAATGCCACGTTTCGTAAAAAAAAGTCAAGTCTTCGATGCTCTGCCATTGAATGTGTCACACCCCATAATAATATAATATTCGGAAAGTGTGTTTCACTATGACTTGACGGAGACGGGAAAATCCAAAAAGTCTCACTAATGACATTTTTTCCTAAAAAAACTAATCAAAAAGTGGAAGAGAATTGTTAGTTGTCGAAACGGTGAAGGAAATATGGAATTCGGTAGGTCATTTGGAAACGCCTCATGTGATTCCGACAATGCCAAGTTTCGTAAAAAAAAGTCAAGTCTTCGATGCTCTGCCATTGAATGTGTCACCCCCATAATAATATAATATTCGGGAAGTGTGTTTCACTATGACTTGACGGAGACGAGAAAATCCAAAAAGGCTCACTAATGGCATTGTTTTTTCTCAACAAAACTAATCAAAAAGTGGGAGAGAATGGTTAATTGTCGAAACGGTGAAGGGAAGATGGAATTCGGTAGCTCATTTGGAAATGCCTTATGTGATTTCGACAACGCCACGTTTCGTAAAAAAAAGTCAAGTCTTCGATGCTCTGCCATTGAATGTGTCACCCCCATAATAATATAATATTCGGGAAGTGTGTTTCACTATGACCTGACGGAGAGGGGAATATCCAAAAAGGCTCACTAATGACATTATTTTTTCTCAACAAAACTAATCAAAAAGTGGAAGAGAAGTCTTCGATGCTCTGCCATTGAATGTGTCACCCTCATAATAATATCTTCGGAAAGCGTGTTACACTATGACCTGACGGAGAGGGGAAAATCCAAAAAGGCTCACTAATGACATTTTTTCCTAAAAAAACTAATCAAAAAGTGGAAGAGAATTGTTAGTTGTCGAAACGGTGAAGGAAATATGGAATTCGGTAGGTCATTTAGAAACACGTTATGTGATTCTGACAATGCCAAGTTTCGTAAAAAAAAGTCAAGTCTTCGATGCTCTGCCATTGAATGTGTCACCCTCATAATAATATCTTCGGAAAGCGTGTTTCACTATGACCTGACGGAGAGGGGAAAATCCAAAAAGGCTCACTAATGACATTTTTTCCCTAAAAAACTAATCAAAAAGTGGAAGAGAATTGTTAGTTGTCGAAACGGTGAAGGAAATATGGAATTCGGTAGGTCATTTAGAAAAACGTTATGTGATTCTGACAATGCCAAGTTTCGTAAAAAAAAGTCAAGTCTTCGATGCTCTGCCAGTGAATGTGTCACCCTCATAATAATATCTTCGGAAAGCGTGTTTCACTATGACCTGACGGAGAGGGGAAAATCCAAAAAGGCCCACTAATGACATTTTTTCCCCAAAAAACTAATCAAAAAGTGGAAGAGAATTGTTAGTTGTCGAAACGGTGAAGGAAATATGGAATTCGGTAGGTCATTTAGAAACACGTTATGTGATTCTGACAATGCCAAGTTTCGTAAAAAAAAGTCAAGTCTTCGATGCTCTGCCATTTAATGTGTCACCCTCATAATAATATCTTCGGAAAGCGTGTTTCACTATGACCTGACGGAGAGGGGAAAATCCAAAAAGGCTCACTAATGACATTTTTTCCTAGAAAAACTAATCAAAAAGTGGAAGAGAATTGTTAGTTGTCGAAACGGTGAAGGGAATATGGAATTCGGTAGGTCATTTAGAAACACGTTATGTGATTCTGACAATGCCAAGTTTCGTAAAAAAAAGTCAAGTCTTCGATGCTCTGCCATTGAATGTGTCACCCTCATAATAATATCTTCGGAAAGCGTGTTTCACTATGACTTGACGGAGAGGGGAAATCCATAAAGGCTCACTAATGACATTGTTTTTTCTCAACAAAACTAATCAAAAAGTGGGAGAGAATTGTTAGTTGTCGAAACGGTGAAGGAAATATGGAATTCGGTAGGTCATTTGGAAACGCCTCATGTGATTCCGACAATGCCAAGTTTCGTAAAAAAAAGTCGTCTTCGATGCTCTGCCATTGAATGTGTCATCCCCATAATAATATAATATTCGGGAAGTGTGTTTCACTATGACCTGACGGAGAGGGGAATATCCAAAAAGGCTCACTAATGACATTATTTTTTCTCAACAAAACTAATCAAAAAGTGGAAGAGAATTGTTATTTGTCGAAACGGTGAAGGGAAGATGGAATTCGGTAGGTCATTTAGAAAAACGTTATGTGATTCCGACTATGCCACGTTTCGTAAAAAAAAGTCAAGTCTTCGATTCTCTGCCATTGAATGTGTCACCCCCATAATAATATAATATTCGGAAAGTGTGTTTCACTATGACTTGACGAAGACGGAAAAATCCAAAAAGGCTCACTAATGACATTTTTTCCTAGAAAAACTAATCAAAAAGTGGAAGAGAATTGTTAGTTGTCGAAACGGTGAAGGAAATATGGAATTCGGTAGGTCATTTAGAAACACGTTATGTGATTCTGACAATGCCAAGTTTCGTAAAAAAAAGTCAAGTCTTCGATGCTCTGCCATTGAATGTGTCACCCTCATAATAATATCTTCGGAAAGCGTGTTTCACTATGACCTGACGGAGAGGGGAAAATCCAAAAAGGCTCACTAATGACATTTTTTCCTAAAAAAACTAATCAAAAAGTGGAAGAGAATTGTTAGTTGTCGAAACGGTGAAGGAAATATGGAATTCGGTAGGTCATTTAGAAAAACGTTATGTGATTCTGACAATGCCAAGTTTCGTAAAAAAAAGTCAAGTCTTCGATGCTCTGCCAGTGAATGTGTCACCCTCATAATAATATCTTCGGAAAGCGTGTTTCACTATGACCTGACGGAGAGGGGAAAATCCAAAAAGGCTCACTAATGACATTTTTTCCCCAAAAAACTAATCAAAAAGTGGAAGAGAATTGTTAGTTGTCGAAACGGTGAAGGAAATATGGAATTCGGTAGGTCATTTAGAAACACGTTATGTGATTCTGACAATGCCAAGTTTCGTAAAAAAAAGTCAAGTCTTCGATGCTCTGCCATTTAATGTGTCACCCTCATAATAATATCTTCGGAAAGCGTGTTTCACTATGACCTGACGGAGAGGGGAAAATCCAAAAAGGCTCACTAATGACATTTTTTCCTAAAAAAACTAATCAAAAAGTGGAGGAGATTTGTTAGTTGTCGAAACGGTGAAGGAAATATGGAATTCGGTAGGTCATTTAGAAAAACGTTATGTGATTCTGACAATGCCAAGTTTCGTAAAAAAAAGTCAAGTCTTCGATGCTCTGCCATTGAATGTGTCACCCTCATAATAATATCTTCGGAAAGCGTGTTTCACTATGACCTGACGGAGAGGGGAAAATCCAAAAAGGCTCACTAATGACATTTTTTCCTAAAAAAACTAATCAAAAAGTGGAGGAGATTTGTTAGTTGTCGAAACGGTGAAGGAAATATGGAATTCGGTAGGTCATTTAGAAAAACGTTATGTGATTCTGACAATGCCAAGTTTCGTAAAAAAAAGTCAAGTCTTCGATGCTCTGCCATTGAATGTGTCACCCTCATAATAATATCTTCGGAAAGCGTGTTTCACTATGACTTGACGGAGAGGGGAAATCCATAAAGGCTCACTAATGACATTGTTTTTTCTCAACAAAACTAATCAAAACGTGGGAGAGAATTGTTAGTTGTCGAAACGGTGAAGGAAATATGGAATTCGGTAGGTCATTTGGAAACGCCTCATGTGATTCCGACAATGCCAAGTTTCGTAAAAAAAAGTCGTCTTCGATGCTCTGCCATTGAATGTGTCATCCCCATAATAATATAATATTCGGGAAGTGTGTTTCACTATGACCTGACGGAGAGGGGAATATCCAAAAAGGCTCACTAATGACATTATTTTTTCTCAACAAAACTAATCAAAAAGTGGAAGAGAATTGTTATTTGTCGAAACGGTGAAGGGAAGATGGAATTCGGTAGGTCATTTAGAAAAACGTTATGTGATTCCGACTATGCCACGTTTCGTAAAAAAAAGTCAAGTCTTCGATTCTCTGCCATTGAATGTGTCACCCCCATAATAATATAATATTCGGAAAGTGTGTTTCACTATGACTTGACGAAGACGGAAAAATCCAAAAAGGCTCACTAATGACATTTTTTCCTAGAAAAACTAATCAAAAAGTGGAAGAGAATTGTTAGTTGTCGAAACGGTGAAGGGAATATGGAATTCGGTAGGTCATTTAGAAACACGTTATGTGATTCTGACAATGCCAAGTTTCGTAAAAAAAAGTCAAGTCTTCGATGCTCTGCCATTGAATGTGTCACCCTCATAATAATATCTTCGGAAAGCGTGTTACACTATGACCTGACGGAGAGGGGAAAATCCAAAAAGGCTCACTAATGACATTTTTTCCTAAAAAAACTAATCAAAAAGTGGAAGAGAATTGTTAGTTGTCGAAACGGTGAAGGAAATATGGGATTCGGTAGGTCATTTAGAAACACGTTATGTGATTCTGACAATGCCAAGTTTCGTAAAAAAAAGTCAAGTCTTCGATGCTCTGCCATTGAATGTGTCACTCCCATAATAATATAATATTCGGGAAGCGTGTTTCACTATGACCTGACGGAGAGGGGAAAATCCAAAAAGGCTCACTAATGACATTATTTTTTCTCAACAAAACTAATCAAAAAGTGGAAGAGAATTGTTATTTGTCGAAACGGTGAAGGGAAGATGGAATTCGGTAGGTCATTTAGAAAAACGTTATGTGATTCCGACTATGCCACGTTTCGTAAAAAAAAGTCAAGTCTTCGATTCTCTGCCATTGAATGTGTCACCCCCATAATAATATAATATTCGGAAAGTGTGTTTCACTATGACTTGACGAAGACGGAAAAATCCAAAAAGGCTCACTAATGACATTTTTTCCTAAAAAAACTAATCAAAAAGTGGAAGAGAATTGTTAGTTGTCGAAACGGTGAAGGGAATATGGAATTCGGTAGGTCATTTAGAAACACGTTATGTGATTCTGACAATGCCAAGTTTCGTAAAAAAAAGTCAAGTCTTCGATGCTCTGCCATTGAATGTGTCACCCTCATAATAATATCTTCGGAAAGCGTGTTACACTATGACCTGACGGAGAGGGGAAAATCCAAAAAGGCTCACTAATGACATTTTTTCCTAAAAAAACTAATCAAAAAGTGGAGGAGATTTGTTAGTTGTCGAAACGGTGAAGGAAATATGGAATTCGGTAGGTCATTTAGAAACACGTTATGTGATTCTGACAATGCCAAGTTTCGAAAAAAAAAATTAAATCTTCGATGCTCTGCCATTGAATGTGTCACCCTCATAATAATATCTTCGGAAAGCGTGTTTCACTATGACCTGACGGAGAGGGGAAAATCCAAAAAGGCTCACTAATGACATTTTTTCCCAAAAAAACTAATCAAAAAGTGGAAGAGAATTGTTAGTTGTCGAAACGGTGAAGGAAATATGTAATTCGGTAGGTCATTTAGAAACACGTTATGTGATTCTGACAATGCCAAGTTTCGAAAAAAAAAATTAAATCTTCGATGCTCTGCCATTGAATGTGTCACCCTCATAATAATATCTTCGGAAAGCGTGTTTCACTATGACCTGACGGAGAGGGGAAAATCCAAAAAGGCTCACTAATGACATTTTTTCCCAAAAAAACTAATCAAAAAGTGGAAGAGAATTGTTAGTTGTCGAAACGGTGAAGGAAATATGTAATTCGGTAGGTCATTTAGAAACACGTTATGTGATTCTGACAATGCCAAGTTTCGTAAAAAAAAGTCAAGTTCTCGATGCTCTGCCATTTAATGTGTCACCCTCATAATAATATCTTCGGAAAGCGTGTTTCACTATGACCTGACGGAGAGGGGAAAATCCAAAAAGGCTCACTAATGACATTTTTTCCTAAAAAAACTAATCAAAAAGTGGAAGAGAATTGTTAGTTGTCGAAACGGTGAAGGAAATATGGAATTCGGTAGGTCATTTGGAAACGTCTCATGTGATTCCGACAATGCCAAGTTTCGTAAAAAAAAGTCAAGTCTTCGATGCTCTGCCATTGAATGTGTCACTCCCATAATAATATAATATTCGGGAAGCGTGTTTCACTATGACCTGACGGAGAGGGGAAAATCCAAAAAGGCTCACTAATGACATTATTTTTTCTCAACAAAACTAATCAAAAAGTGGAAGAGAATTGTTATTTGTCGAAACGGTGAAGGGAAGATGGAATTCGGTAGGTCATTTAGAAAAACGTTATGTGATTCCGACTATGCCACGTTTCGTAAAAAAAAGTCAAGTCTTTGATTCTCTGCCATTGAATGTGTCACCCCCATAATAATATAATATCTTCGGAAAGCGTGTTACACTATGACCTGACGGAGAGGGGAAAATCCAAAAAGGCTCACTAATGACATTTTTTCCTAAAAAAACTAATCAAAAAGTGGAAGAAAATTGTTAGTTGTCGAAACGGTGAAGGAAATATGGAATTCGGTAGGTCATTTAGAAACACGTTATGTGATTCTGACAATGCCAAGTTTCGTAAAAAAAAGTCAAGTCTTCGATGCTCTGCCATTGAATGTGTCACCCTCATAATAATATCTTCGGAAAGCGTGTTTCACTATGACCTGACGGAGAGGGGAAAATCCAAAAAAGCTCACTAATGACATTTTTTCCTAAAAAAACTAATCAAAAAGTGGAGGAGAATTGTTAGTTGTCGAAACGGTGAAGGAAATATGGAATTCGGTAGGTCATTTAGAAAAACGTTATGTGATTCTGACAATGCCAAGTTTCGTAAAAAAAAAACAAGTCTTCGATGCTCTGCCATTGAATGTGTCACCCTCATAATAATATCTTCGGAAAGCGTGTTTCACTATGACCTGACGGAGAGGGGAAAATCCAAAAAGGCTCACTAATGACATTTTTTCCTAAAAAAACTAATCAAAAAGTGGAAGAGACTTGTTAGTTGTCGAAACGGTGAAGGAAATATGGAATTCGGTAGGTCATTTAGAAACACGTTATGTGATTCTGACAATGCCAAGTTTCGTAAAAAAAAGTCAAGTGTTCGATGCTCTGCCATTGAATGTGTCACCCCCATAATAATATAATATTCGGAAAGTGTGTTTCACTATGACCTGACGGAGAGGGGAAAATCCAAAAAGGCTCACTAATGACATTTTTTCCTAAAAAAACTAATCAAAAAGTGGAAGAGAATTGTTAGTTGTCGAAACGGTGAAGGAAATATGGAATTCGGTAGGTCATTTGGAAACGCCTCATGTGATTCCGACAATGCCAAGTTTCGTAAAAAAAAGTCAAGTCTTCGATGCTCTGCCAATGAAAGTGTCACCCCCATAATAATATAATATTCGGAAAATGTGTTTCACTATGACTTGACGGAGAGGGAAAATCCAAAAAGGCTCACTAATGGCATTGTTTTTTCTCAACAAAACTAAACAAAAAGTGGAAGAGAATTGTTATTTGTCGAAACGGTGAAGGGAAGATGGAATTCGGTAGGTCATTTAGAAAAACGTTATGTGATTCCGACTATGCCAAGTTTCGTAAAAAAAAGTCAAGTCTTCGATGCTCTGCCATTGAATGTGTCACCCTCATAATAATATCTTCGGAAAGCGTGTTACACTATGACCTGACGGAGAGGGGAAAATCCAAAAAGGCTCACTAATGACATTTTTTCCTAAAAAAACTAATCAAAAAGTGGAAGAGAATTGTTAGTTGTCGAAACGGTGAAGGAAATATGGAATTCGGTAGGTCATTTAGAAACACGTTATGTGATTCTGACAATGCCAAGTTTCGTAAAAAAAAGTCAAGTCTTCGATGCTCTGCCATTGAATGTGTCACCCTCATAATAATATCTTCGGAAAGCGTGTTTCACTATGACCTGACGGAGAGGGGATAATCCAAAAAGGCTCACTAATGACATTTTTTCCTAAAAAAACTAATCAAAAAGTGGAAGAGAATTGTTAGTTGTCGAAACGGTGAAGGAAATATGGAATTCGGTAGGTCATTTGGAAACGCCTCATGTGATTCCGACAATGCCAAGTTTCGTAAAAAAAAGTCAAGTCTTCGATGCTCTGCCAATGAAAGTGTCACCCCCATAATAATATAATATTCGGAAAATGTGTTTCACTATGACTTGACGGAGAGGGAAAATCCAAAAAGGCTCACTAATGGCATTGTTTTTTCTCAACAAAACTAAACAAAAAGTGGAAGAGAATTGTTATTTGTCGAAACGGTGAAGGGAAGATGGAATTCGGTAGGTCATTTAGAAAAACGTTATGTGATTCCGACTATGCCAAGTTTCGTAAAAAAAAGTCAAGTCTTCGATGCTCTGCCATTGAATGTGTCACCCTCATAATAATATCTTCGGAAAGCGTGTTACACTATGACCTGACGGAGAGGGGAAAATCCAAAAAGGCTCACTAATGACATTTTTTCCTAAAAAAACTAATCAAAAAGTGGAAGAGAATTGTTAGTTGTCGAAACGGTGAAGGAAATATGGAATTCGGTAGGTCATTTAGAAACACGTTATGTGATTCTGACAATGCCAAGTTTCGTAAAAAAAAGTCAAGTCTTCGATGCTCTGCCATTGAATGTGTCACCCTCATAATAATATCTTCGGAAAGCGTGTTTCACTATGACCTGACGGAGAGGGGATAATCCAAAAAGGCTCACTAATGACATTTTTTCCTAAAAAAACTAATCAAAAAGTGGAAGAGAATTGTTAGTTGTCGAAACGGTGAAGGAAATATGGAATTCGGTAGGTCATTTAGAAAACGTTATGTGATTCTGACAATGCCAAGTTTCGTAAAAAGAAGTCAAGTGTTCGATGCTCTGCCATTGAATGTGTCACCCCCATAATAATATAATATTCGGAAAGTGTGTTTCACTATGACCTGACGGAGAGGGGAAAATCCAAAAAGGCTCACTAGTGACATTTTTTCCTAAAAAAACTAATCAAAAAGTGGAAGAGAATTGTTAGTTGTCGAAACGGTGAAGGAAATATGGAATTCGGTAGGTCATTTAGAAACACGTTATGTGATTCTGACAATGCCAAATTTCGTAAAAAAAAGTCAAGTCTTTGATGCTCTGCCATTGAATGTGTCACCCTCATAATAATATCTTCGGAAAGCGTGTTTCACTATGACCTGACGCAGAGGGGAAAATCCAAAAAGGCTCACTAATGACATTTTTTCCTAAAAAAACTAATCAAAAAGTGGAAGAGAATTGTTAGTTGTCGAAACGGTGAAGGAAATATGGAATTCGGTAGGTCATTTAGAAAAACGTTATGTGATTCTGACAATGCCAAGTTTCGTAAAAAAAGTCAAGTCTTCGATGCTCTGCCATTGAATGTGTCACCCTCATAATAATATCTTCGGAAAGCGTGTTTCACTATGACCTGACGGAGAGGGGAAAATCCAAAAAGGCTCACTAATGACATTTTTTCCTAAAAAAACTAATCAAAAAGTGGAAGAGAATTGTTAGTTGTCGAAACGGTGAAGGAAATATGGAATTCGGTAGGTCATTTAGAAACACGTTATGTGATTCTGACAATGCCAAGTTTCGTAAAAAAAAGTCAAGTCTTCGATGCTCTGCCATTGAATGTGTCACCCTCATAATAATATCTTCGGAAAGCGTGTTTCACTATGACCTGACGAAGAGGGGAAAATCCAAAAAGGCTCACTAATGACATTTTTTCCTAAAAAAACTAATCAAAAAGTGGAAGAGAATTGTTAGTTGTCGAAACGGTGAAGGAAATATGGAATTCGGTAGGTCATTTAGAAACACGTTATGTGATTCTGACAATGCCAAGTTTCGTAAAAAAAAGTCAAGTCTTCGATGCTCTGCCATTGAATGTGTCACCCTCATAATAATATCTTCGGAAAGCGTGTTTCACTATGACCTGACGGAGAGGGGAAAATCCAAAAAGGCTCACTAATGACATTTTTTCCTAAAAAAACTAATCAAAAAGTGGTAGAGAATTGTTAGTTGTCGAAACGGTGAAGGAAATATGGAATTCGGTAGGTCATTTGGAAACGCCTCATGTGATTCCGACAATGCCAAGTTTCGTAAAAAAAAGTCAAGTCTTCGATGCTCTGCCAATGAAAGTGTCACCCCCATAATAATATAATATTCAGAAAGTGTGTTTTACTATGACTTGACGGAGAGGGAAAATCCAAAAAGGCTCACTAATGGCATTGTTTTTTCTCAACAAAACTAAACAAAAAGTGGAAGAGAATTGTTATTTGTCGAAACGGTGAAGGGAAGATGGAATTCGGTAGGTCATTTAGAAAAACGTTATGTGATTCCGACTATGCCAAGTTTCGTAAAAAAAAGTCAAGTCTTCGATGCTCTGCCATTGAATGTGTCACCCTCATAATAATATCTTCGGAAAGCGTGTTACACTATGACCTGACGGAGAGGGGAAAATCCAAAAAGGCTCACTAATGACATTTTTTCCTAAAAAAACTAATCAAAAAGTGGAAGAGAATTGTTAGTTGTCGAAACGGTGAAGGAAATATGGAATTCGGTAGGTCATTTAGAAACACGTTATGTGATTCTGACAATGCCAAGTTTCGTAAAAAAAAGTCAAGTCTTCGATGCTCTGCCATTGAATGTGTCACCCTCATAATAATATCTTCGGAAAGCGTGTTTCACTATGACCTGACGGAGAGGGGAAAATCCAAAAAGGCTCACTAATGACATTTTTTCCTAAAAAAACTAATCAAAAAGTGGAAGAGAATTGTTAGTTGTCGAAACGGTGAAGGAAATATGGAATTCGGTAGGTCATTTAGAAAAACGTTATGTGATTCTGACAATGCCAAGTTTCGTAAAAAAAGTCAAGTCTTCGATGCTCTGCCATTGAATGTGTCACCCTCATAATAATATCTTCGGAAAGCGTGTTTCACTATGACCTGACGGAGAGGGGAAAATCCAAAAAGGCTCACTAATGACATTTTTTCCTAAAAAAACTAATCAAAAAGTGGAAGAGAATTGTTAGTTGTCGAAACGGTGAAGGAAATATGGAATTCGGTAGGTCATTTAGAAACACGTTATGTGATTCTGACAATGCCAAGTTTCGTAAAAAAAAGTCAAGTCTTCGATGCTCTGCCATTGAATGTGTCACCCTCATAATAATATCTTCGGAAAGCGTGTTTCACTATGACCTGACGAAGAGGGGAAAATCCAAAAAGGCTCACTAATGACATTTTTTCCTAAAAAAACTAATCAAAAAGTGGAAGAGAATTGTTAGTTGTCGAAACGGTGAAGGAAATATGGAATTCGGTAGGTCATTTAGAAACACGTTATGTGATTCTGACAATGCCAAGTTTCGTAAAAAAAAGTCAAGTCTTCGATGCTCTGCCATTGAATGTGTCACCCTCATAATAATATCTTCGGAAAGCGTGTTTCACTATGACCTGACGGAGAGGGGAAAATCCAAAAAGGCTCACTAATGACATTTTTTCCTAAAAAAACTAATCAAAAAGTGGAAGAGAATTGTTAGTTGTCGAAACGGTGAAGGAAATATGGAATTCGGTAGGTCATTTGGAAACGCCTCATGTGATTCCGACAATGCCAAGTTTCGTAAAAAAAAGTCAAGTCTCCGATGCTCTGCCAATGAAAGTGTCACCCCCATAATAATATAATATTCGGAAAGTGTGTTTCACTATGACTTGACGGAGAGGGAAAATCCAAAAAGGCTCACTAATGGCATTGTTTTTTCTCAACAAAACTAAACAAAAAGTGGAAGAGAATTGTTATTTGTCGAAACGGTGAAGGGAAGATGGAATTCGGTAGGTCATTTAGAAAAACGTTATGTGATTCCGACTATGCCACGTTTCGTAAAAAAAAGTCAAGTCTTCGATTCTCTGCCATTGAATGTGTCACCCCCATAATAATATAATATTCGGAAAGTGTGTTTCACTATGACTTGACGAAGACGGGAAAATCCATAAAGGCTCACTAATGACATTTTTTCCTAAAAAAACTAATCAAAAAGTGGAAGAGAATTGTTAGTTGTCGAAACGGTGAAGGAAATATGGAATTCGGTAGGTCATTTGGAAACGCCTCATGTGATTCCGACAATGCCAAGTTTCGTAAAAAAAAGTCAAGTCTTTGATGCTCTGCCATTGAATGTGTCACCCTCATAATAATATCTTCGGAAAGCGTGTTTCACTATGACCTGACGCAGAGGGGAAAATCCAAAAAGGCTCACTAATGACATTTTTTCCTAAAAAAACTAATCAAAAAGTGGAAGAGAATTGTTAGTTGTCGAAACGGTGAAGGAAATATGGAATTCGGTAGGTCATTTAGAAAAACGTTATGTGATTCTGACAATGCCAAGTTTCGTAAAAAAAGTCAAGTCTTCGATGCTCTGCCATTGAATGTGTCACCCTCATAATAATATCTTCGGAAAGCGTGTTTCACTATGACCTGACGGAGAGGGGAAAATCCAAAAAGGCTCACTAATGACATTTTTTCCTAAAAAAACTAATCAAAAAGTGGAAGAGAATTGTTAGTTGTCGAAACGGTGAAGGAAATATGGAATTCGGTAGGTCATTTAGAAACACGTTATGTGATTCTGACAATGCCAAGTTTCGTAAAAAAAAGTCAAGTCTTCGATGCTCTGCCATTGAATGTGTCACCCTCATAATAATATCTTCGGAAAGCGTGTTTCACTATGACCTGACGAAGAGGGGAAAATCCAAAAAGGCTCACTAATGACATTTTTTCCTAAAAAAACTAATCAAAAAGTGGAAGAGAATTGTTAGTTGTCGAAACGGTGAAGGAAATATGGAATTCGGTAGGTCATTTAGAAACACGTTATGTGATTCTGACAATGCCAAGTTTCGTAAAAAAAAGTCAAGTCTTCGATGCTCTGCCATTGAATGTGTCACCCTCATAATAATATCTTCGGAAAGCGTGTTTCACTATGACCTGACGGAGAGGGGAAAATCCAAAAAGGCTCACTAATGACATTTTTTCCTAAAAAAACTAATCAAAAAGTGGTAGAGAATTGTTAGTTGTCGAAACGGTGAAGGAAATATGGAATTCGGTAGGTCATTTGGAAACGCCTCATGTGATTCCGACAATGCCAAGTTTCGTAAAAAAAAGTCAAGTCTTCGATGCTCTGCCAATGAAAGTGTCACCCCCATAATAATATAATATTCAGAAAGTGTGTTTTACTATGACTTGACGGAGAGGGAAAATCCAAAAAGGCTCACTAATGGCATTGTTTTTTCTCAACAAAACTAAACAAAAAGTGGAAGAGAATTGTTATTTGTCGAAACGGTGAAGGGAAGATGGAATTCGGTAGGTCATTTAGAAAAACGTTATGTGATTCCGACTATGCCAAGTTTCGTAAAAAAAAGTCAAGTCTTCGATGCTCTGCCATTGAATGTGTCACCCTCATAATAATATCTTCGGAAAGCGTGTTACACTATGACCTGACGGAGAGGGGAAAATCCAAAAAGGCTCACTAATGACATTTTTTCCTAAAAAAACTAATCAAAAAGTGGAAGAGAATTGTTAGTTGTCGAAACGGTGAAGGAAATATGGAATTCGGTAGGTCATTTAGAAACACGTTATGTGATTCTGACAATGCCAAGTTTCGTAAAAAAAAGTCAAGTCTTCGATGCTCTGCCATTGAATGTGTCACCCTCATAATAATATCTTCGGAAAGCGTGTTTCACTATGACCTGACGGAGAGGGGAAAATCCAAAAAGGCTCACTTATGACATTTTTTCCTAAAAAAACTAATCAAAAAGTGGAAGAGAATTGTTAGTTGTCGAAACGGTGAAGGAAATATGGAATTCGGTAGGTCATTTAGAAAAACGTTATGTGATTCTGACAATGCCAAGTTTCGTAAAAAAAGTCAAGTCTTCGATGCTCTGCCATTGAATGTGTCACCCTCATAATAATATCTTCGGAAAGCGTGTTTCACTATGACCTGACGGAGAGGGGAAAATCCAAAAAGGCTCACTAATGACATTTTTTCCTAAAAAAACTAATCAAAAAGTGGAAGAGAATTGTTAGTTGTCGAAACGGTGAAGGAAATATGGAATTCGGTAGGTCATTTAGAAACACGTTATGTGATTCTGACAATGCCAAGTTTCGTAAAAAAAAGTCAAGTCTTCGATGCTCTGCCATTGAATGTGTCACCCTCATAATAATATCTTCGGAAAGCGTGTTTCACTATGACCTGACGAAGAGGGGAAAATCCAAAAAGGCTCACTAATGACATTTTTTCCTAAAAAAACTAATCAAAAAGTGGAAGAGAATTGTTAGTTGTCGAAACGGTGAAGGAAATATGGAATTCGGTAGGTCATTTAGAAACACGTTATGTGATTCTGACAATGCCAAGTTTCGTAAAAAAAAGTCAAGTCTTCGATGCTCTGCCATTGAATGTGTCACCCTCATAATAATATCTTCGGAAAGCGTGTTTCACTATGACCTGACGGAGAGGGGAAAATCCAAAAAGGCTCACTAATGACATTTTTTCCTAAAAAAACTAATCAAAAAGTGGAAGAGAATTGTTAGTTGTCGAAACGGTGAAGGAAATATGGAATTCGGTAGGTCATTTGGAAACGCCTCATGTGATTCCGACAATGCCAAGTTTCGTAAAAAAAAGTCAAGTCTCCGATGCTCTGCCAATGAAAGTGTCACCCCCATAATAATATAATATTCGGAAAGTGTGTTTCACTATGACTTGACGGAGAGGGAAAATCCAAAAAGGCTCACTAATGGCATTGTTTTTTCTCAACAAAACTAAACAAAAAGTGGAAGAGAATTGTTATTTGTCGAAACGGTGAAGGGAAGATGGAATTCGGTAGGTCATTTAGAAAAACGTTATGTGATTCCGACTATGCCACGTTTCGTAAAAAAAAGTCAAGTCTTCGATTCTCTGCCATTGAATGTGTCACCCCCATAATAATATAATATTCGGAAAGTGTGTTTCACTATGACTTGACGAAGACGGGAAAATCCAAAAAGGCTCACTAATGACATTTTTTCCTAAAAAAACTAATCAAAAAGTGGAAGAGAATTGTTAGTTGTCGAAACGGTGAAGGAAATATGGAATTCGGTAGGTCATTTGGAAACGCCTCATGTGATTCCGACAATGCCAAGTTTCGTAAAAAAAAGTCAAGTCTTCGATGCTCTGCCATTGAAAGTGTCATCCCCATAATAATTTAATATTCGGAAAGTGTGTTTCACTATGACTTGACGGAGAGGGAAAATCCAAAAAGGCCCACTAATGGCATTGTTTTTTCCCAACAAAACTAATCAAAAAGTGGGAGGGAATTGTTAATTGTCGAAACGGTGAAGGGAAGATGGAATTCGGTAGCTCATTTGGAAATGCCTTATGTGATTTCGACAATGCCACGTTTCGTAAAAAAAAGTCAAGTCTTCGATGCTCTACCATTGAATGTGTCACCCCCATAATAATATAATATTCGGGAAGTGTGTTTCACTATGACCTGACGGAGAGGGGAATATCCAGAAAGGCTCACTAATGACATTATTTTTTCTCAACAAAACTAATCAAAAAGTGGAAGAGAATTGTTATTTGTCGAAACGGTGAAGGGAAGATTGAATTCGGTAGGTCATTTAGAAAAACGTTATGTGATTCCGACTATGCCACGTTTCGTAAAAAAAAGTCAAGTCTTCGATTCTCTGCCATTGAATGTGTCACCCCCATAATAATATAATATTCGGAAAGAGGGTTTTACTATGACTTGACGGAGACGGGAAAATCCAAAAAGGCTCACTAATGACATTTTTTCCTAAACAAACTAATCAAAAAGTGGAAGAGATTTGTTAGTTGTCGAAACGGTGAAGGGAATATGGAATTCGGTAGGTCATTTAGAAAAACGTTATGTGATTCCGACTATGCCACGTTTCGTAAAAAAAAGTCAAGTCTTCGATGCTCTGCCATTGAATGTGTCACCCTCATAATAATATCTTCGGAAAGCGTGTTTCACTATGACCTGACGGAGAGGGGAAAATCCAAAAAGGCTCACTAATGACATTTTTTCCTGAAAAAACTAATCAAAAAGTTGAAGAGAATTGTTAGTTGTCGAAACGGTGAAGGAAATATGGAATTCGGTAGGTCATTTAGAAACACGTTATGTGATTCTGACAATGCCAAGTTTCGTAAAAAAAAGTCAAGTGTTCGATGCTCTGCCATTGAATGTGTCACCCCCATAATAATATAATATTCGGAAAGTGTGTTTTACTATGACCTGACGGAGAGGGGAAAATCCAAAAAGGCTCACTAATGACATTTTTTCCTAAAAAAACTAATCAAAAAGTGGAAGAGAATTGTTAGTTGTCGAAACGGTGAAGGAAATATGGAATTCGGTAGGTCATTTGGAAACGCCTCATGTGATTCCGACAATGCCAAGTTTCGTAAAAAAAAGTCAAGTCTTCGATGCTCTGCCAATGAAAGTGTCACCCCCATAATAATATAATATTCGGAAAGTGTGTTTCACTATGACTTGACGGAGAGGGAAAATCCAAAAAGGCTCGCTAATGGCATTGTTTTTCTCAACAAAACTAAACAAAAAGTGGAAGAGAATTGTTATTTGTCGAAACGGTGAAGGGAAGATGGAATTCGGTAGGTCATTTAGAAAAACGTTATGTGATTCCGACTATGCCACGTTTCGTAAAAAAAAGTCAAGTCTTCGATTCTCTGCCATTGAATGTGTCACCCCCATAATAATATAATATTCGGAAAGTGTGTTTCACTATGACTTGACGAAGACGGGAAAATCCAAAAAGGCTCACTAATGACATTTTTTCCTAAAAAAACTAATCAAAAAGTGGAAGAGAATTGTTAGTTGTCGAAACGGTGAAGGAAATATAGAATTCGGTAGGTCATTTAGAAACACGTTATGTGATTCTGACAATGCCAAGTTTCGTAAAAAAAAGTCAAGTCTTCGATGCTCTGCCATTGAATGTGTCACCCTCATAATAATATCTTCGGAAAGCGTGTTTCACTATGACCTGACGAAGAGGGGAAAATCCAAAAAGGCTCACTAATGACATTTTTTCCTGAAAAAACTAATCAAAAAGTGGAAGAGAATTGTTAGTTGTCGAAACGGTGAAGGAAATATGGAATTCGGTAGGTCATTTAGAAACACGTTATGTGATTCTGACAATGCCAAGTTTCGTAAAAAAAAGTCAAGTGTTCGATGCTCTGCCATTGAATGTGTCACCCCCATAATAATATAATATTCGGAAAGTGTGTTTTACTATGACCTGACGGAGAGGGGAAAATCCAAAAAGGCTCACTAATGACATTTTTTCCTAAAAAAACTAATCAAAAAGTGGAAGAGAATTGTTAGTTGTCGAAACGGTGAAGGAAATATGGAATTCGGTAGGTCATTTGGAAACGCCTCATGTGATTCCGACAATGCCAAGTTTCGTAAAAAAAAGTCAAGTCTTCGATGCTCTGCCATTGAATGTGTCACCCCCATAATAATATAATATTCGGGAAGTGTGTTTCACTATGACCTGACGGAGAGGGGAATATCCAAAAAGGCTCACTAATGGCATTGTTTTTTCTCAACAAAACTAAACAAAAAGTGGAAGAGAATTGTTATTTGTCGAAACGGTGAAGGGAAGATGGAATTCGGTAGGTCATTTAGAAAAACGTTATGTGATTCCGACTATGCCACGTTTCGTAAAAAAAAGTCAAGTCTTCGATTCTCTGCCATTGAATGTGTCACCCCCATAATAATATAATATTCGGAAAGTGTGTTTCACTATGACTTGACGAAGACGGGAAAATCCAAAAAGGCTCACTAATGACATTTTTTCCTAAAAAAACTAATCAAAAAGTGGAAGAGAATTGTTAGTTGTCGAAACGGTGAAGGAAATATGGAATTCGGTAGGTCATTTAGAAACACGTTATGTGATTCTGACAATGCCAAGTTTCGTAAAAAAAAGTCAAGTCTTCGATGCTCTGCCATTGAATGTGTCACCCTCATAATAATATCTTCGGAAAGCGTGTTTCACTATGACCTGACGGAGAGGGGAAAATCCAAAAAGGCTCACTAATGACATTTTTTCCTAAAAAAACTAATCAAAAAGTGGTAGAGAATTGTTAGTTGTCGAAACGGTGAAGGAAATATGGAATTCGGTAGGTCATTTGGAAACGCCTCATGTGATTCCGACAATGCCAAGTTTCGTAAAAAAAAGTCAAGTCTTCGATGCTCTGCCAATGAAAGTGTCACCCCCATAATAATATAATATTCAGAAAGTGTGTTTTACTACGACTTGACGGAGAGGGAAAATCCAAAAAGGCTCACTAATGGCATTGTTTTTTCTCAACAAAACTAAACAAAAAGTGGAAGAGAATTGTTATTTGTCGAAACGGTGAAGGGAAGATGGAATTCGGTAGGTCATTTAGAAAAACGTTATGTGATTCCGACTATGCCAAGTTTCGTAAAAAAAAGTCAAGTCTTCGATGCTCTGCCATTGAATGTGTCACCCTCATAATAATATCTTCGGAAAGCGTGTTACACTATGACCTGACGGAGAGGGGAAAATCCAAAAAGGCTCACTAATGACATTTTTTCCTAAAAAAACTAATCAAAAAGTGGAAGAGAATTGTTAGTTGTCGAAACGGTGAAGGAAATATGGAATTCGGTAGGTCATTTAGAAACACGTTATGTGATTCTGACAATGCCAAGTTTCGTAAAAAAAAGTCAAGTGTTCGATGCTCTGCCATTGAATGTGTCACCCTCATAATAATATCTTCGGAAAGCGTGTTTCACTATGACCTGACGGAGAGGGGAAAATCCAAAAAGGCTCACTAATGACATTTTTTCCTAAAAAAACTAATCAAAAAGTGGTAGAGAATTGTTAGTTGTCGAAACGGTGAAGGAAATATGGAATTCGGTAGGTCATTTGGAAACGCCTCATGTGATTCCGACAATGCCAAGTTTCGTAAAAAAAAGTCAAGTCTTCGATGCTCTGCCAATGAAAGTGTCACCCCCATAATAATATAATATTCAGAAAGTGTGTTTTACTATGACTTGACGGAGAGGGAAAATCCAAAAAGGCTCACTAATGGCATTGTTTTTTCTCAACAAAACTAAACAAAAAGTGGAAGAGAATTGTTATTTGTCGAAACGGTGAAGGAAATATGGAATTCGGTAGGTCATTTAGAAAAACGTTATGTGATTCCGACTATGCCAAGTTTCGTAAAAAAAAGTCAAGTCTTCGATGCTCTGCCATTGAATGTGTCACCCTCATAATAATATCTTCGGAAAGCGTGTTACACTATGACCTGACGGAGAGGGGAAAATCCAAAAAGGCTCACTAATGACATTTTTTCCTAAAAAAACTAATCAAAAAGTGGAAGAGAATTGTTAGTTGTCGAAACGGTGAAGGAAATATGGAATTCGGTAGGTCATTTAGAAACACGTTATGTGATTCTGACAATGCCAAGTTTCGTAAAAAAAAGTCAAGTCTTCGATGCTCTGCCATTGAATGTGTCACCCTCATAATAATATCTTCGGAAAGCGTGTTTCACTATGACCTGACGGAGAGGGGAAAATCCAAAAAGGCTCACTAATGACATTTTTTCCTAAAAAAACTAATCAAAAAGTGGAAGAGAATTGTTAGTTGTCGAAACGGTGAAGGAAATATGGAATTCGGTAGGTCATTTAGAAAAACGTTATGTGATTCTGACAATGCCAAGTTTCGTAAAAAAAGTCAAGTCTTCGATGCTCTGCCATTGAATGTGTCACCCTCATAATAATATCTTCGGAAAGCGTGTTTCACTATGACCTGACGGAGAGGGGAAAATCCAAAAAGGCTCACTAATGACATTTTTTCCTAAAAAAACTAATCAAAAAGTGGAAGAGAATTGTTAGTTGTCGAAACGGTGAAGGAAATATGGAATTCGGTAGGTCATTTAGAAACACGTTATGTGATTCTGACAATGCCAAGTTTCGTAAAAAAAAGTCAAGTCTTCGATGCTCTGCCATTGAATGTGTCACCCTCATAATAATATCTTCGGAAAGCGTGTTTCACTATGACCTGACGAAGAGGGGAAAATCCAAAAAGGCTCACTAATGACATTTTTTCCTAAAAAAACTAATCAAAAAGTGGAAGAGAATTGTTAGTTGTCGAAACGGTGAAGGAAATATGGAATTCGGTAGGTCATTTAGAAACACGTTATGTGATTCTGACAATGCCAAGTTTCGTAAAAAAAAGTCAAGTCTTCGATGCTCTGCCATTGAATGTGTCACCCTCATAATAATATCTTCGGAAAGCGTGTTTCACTATGACCTGACGGAGAGGGGAAAATCCAAAAAGGCTCACTAATGACATTTTTTCCTAAAAAAACTAATCAAAAAGTGGAAGAGAATTGTTAGTTGTCGAAACGGTGAAGGAAATATGGAATTCGGTAGGTCATTTAGAAACACGTTATGTGATTCTGACAATGCCAAGTTTCGTAAAAAAAAGTCAAGTGTTCGATGCTCTGCCATTGAATGTGTCACCCCCATAATAATATAATATTCGGAAAGTGTGTTTCACTATGACCTGACGGAGAGGGGAAAATCCAAAAAGGCTCACTAATGACATTTTTTCCTAAAAGAACTAATCAAAAAGTGGAAGAGAATTGTTAGTTGTCGAAACGGTGAAGGAAATATGGAATTCGGTAGGTCATTTGGAAACGCCTCATGTGATTCCGACAATGCCAAGTTTCGTAAAAAAAAGTCAAGTCTTCGATGCTCTGCCAATGAAAGTGTCACCCCCATAATAATATAATATTCGGAAAATGTGTTTCACTATGACTTGACGGAGAGGGAAAATCCAAAAAGGCTCACTAATGGCATTGTTTTTTCTCAACAAAACTAAACAAAAAGTGGAAGAGAATTGTTATTTGTCGAAACGGTGAAGGGAAGATGGAATTCGGTAGGTCATTTAGAAAAACGTTATGTGATTCCGACTATGCCAAGTTTCGTAAAAAAAAGTCAAGTCTTCGATGCTCTGCCATTGAATGTGTCACCCTCATAATAATATCTTCGGAAAGCGTGTTACACTATGACCTGACGGAGAGGGGAAAATCCAAAAAGGCTCACTAATGACATTTTTTCCTAAAAAAACTAATCAAAAAGTGGAAGAGAATTGTTAGTTGTCGAAACGGTGAAGGAAATATGGAATTCGGTAGGTCATTTAGAAAACGTTATGTGATTCTGACAATGCCAAGTTTCGTAAAAAAAAGTCAAGTGTTCGATGCTCTGCCATTGAATGTGTCACCCCCATAATAATATAATATTCGGAAAGTGTGTTTCACTATGACCTGACGGAGAGGGGAAAATCCAAAAAGGCTCACTAGTGACATTTTTTCCTAAAAAAACTAATCAAAAAGTGGAAGAGAATTGTTAGTTGTCGAAACGGTGAAGGAAATATGGAATTCGGTAGGTCATTTAGAAACACGTTATGTGATTCTGACAATGCCAAGTCTTCGATGCTCTACCATTGAATGTGTCACCCTCATAATAATATCTTCGGAAAGCGTGTTTCACTATGACCTGACGGAGAGGGGAAAATCCAAAAAGGCTCACTAATGACATTTTTTCCTAAAAGAACTAATCAAAAAGTGGAAGAGAATTGTTAGTTGTCGAAACGGTGAAGGAAATATGGAATTCGGTAGGTCATTTAGAAACACGTTATGTGATTCTGACAATGCCAAGTTTCGTAAAAAAAAGTCAAGTCTTCGATGCTCTGCCATTGAATGTGTCACCCTCATAATAATATCTTCGGAAAGCGTGTTTCACTATGACCTGACGGAGAGGGTAAAATCCAAAAAGGCTCACTAATGACATTTTTTCCTAAAAAAACTAATCAAAAAGTGGAAGAGAATTGTTAGTTGTCGAAACGGTGAAGGAAATATGGAATTCGGTAGGTCATTTAGAAACACGTTATGTGATTCTGACAATGCCAAGTTTCGTAAAAAAAAGTCAAGTCTTCGATGCTCTGCCATTGAATGTGTCACCCTCATAATAATATCTTCGGAAAGCGTGTTTCACTATGACCTGACGAAGAGGGGAAAATCCAAAAAGGCTCACTAATGACATTTTTTCCTAAAAAAACTAATCAAAAAGTGGAAGAGAATTGTTAGTTGTCGAAACGGTGAAGGAAATATGGAATTCGGTAGGTCATTTAGAAACACGTTATGTGATTCTGACAATGCCAAGTTTCGTAAAAAAAAGTCAAGTCTTCGATGCTCTGCCATTGAATGTGTCACCCTCATAATAATATCTTCGGAAAGCGTGTTTCACTATGACCTGACGGAGAGGGGAAATCCAAAAAGGCTCACTAATGACATTTTTTCCTAAAAAAACTAATCAAAAAGTGGAAGAGAATTGTTAGTTGTCGAAACGGTGAAGGAAATATGGAATTCGGTAGGTCATTTGGAAACGCCTCATGTGATTCCGACAATGTAAAAAAAAAGTCAAGTCTTCGATGCTCTGCCAATGAAAGTGTCACCCCATAATAATATAATATTCGGAAAGTGTGTTTTACTATGACTTGACGGAGAGGGAAAATCCAAAAAGGCTCACTAATGGCTTTGTTTTTTCTCAACAAAACTAAACAAAAAGTGGAAGAGAATTGTTATTTGTCGAAACGGTGAAGGGAAGATGGAATTCGGTAGGTCATTTAGAAAAACGTTATGTGATTCCGACTATGCCAAGTTTCGTAAAAAAAAGTCAAGTCTTCGATGCTCTGCCATTGAATGTGTCACCCTCATAATAATATCTTCGGAAAGCGTGTTACACTATGACCTGACGGAGAGGGGAAAATCCAAAAAGGCTCACTAATGACATTTTTTCCTAAAAAAACTAATCAAAAAGTGGAAGAGAATTGTTAGTTGTCAAAACGGTGAAGGAAATATGGAATTCGGTAGGTCATTTAGAAACACGTTATGTGATTCTGACAATGCCAAGTTTCGTAAAAAAAAGTCAAGTCTTCGATGCTCTGCCATTGAATGTGTCACCCTCATAATAATATCTTCGGAAAGCGTGTTTCACTATGACCTGACGGAGAGGGGAAAATCCAAAAAGGCTCACTAATGACATTTTTTCCTAAAAAAACTAATCAAAAAGTGGAAGAGAATTGTTAGTTGTCGAAACGGTGAAGGAAATATGGAATTCGGTAGGTCATTTAGAAAAACGTTATGTGATTCTGACAATGCCAAGTTTCGTAAAAAAAGTCAAGTCTTCGATGCTCTGCCATTGAATGTGTCACCCTCATAATAATATCTTCGGAAAGCGTGTTTCACTATGACCTGACGGAGAGGGGAAAATCCAAAAAGGCTCACTAATGACATTTTTTCCTAAAAAAACTAATCAAAAAGTGGAAGAGAATTGTTAGTTGTCGAAACGGTGAAGGAAATATGGAATTCGGTAGGTCATTTAGAAACACGTTATGTGATTCTGACAATGCCAAGTTTCGTAAAAAAAAGTCAAGTCTTCGATGCTCTGCCATTGAATGTGTCACCCTCATAATAATATCTTCGGAAAGCGTGTTTCACTATGACCTGACGGAGAGGGGAAAATCCAAAAAGGCTCACTAATGACATTTTTTCCTAAAAAAACTAATCAAAAAGTGGAAGAAAATTGTTAGTTGTCGAAACGGTGAAGGAAATATGGAATTCGGTAGGTCATTTAGAAACACGTTATGTGATTCTGACAATGCCAAGTTTCGTAAAAAAAAGTCAAGTCTTCGATGCTCTACCATTGAATGTGTCACCCTCATAATAATATCTTCGGAAAGCGTGTTTCACTATGACCTGACGGAGAGGGGAAAATCCAAAAAGGCTCACTAATGACATTTTTTCCTAAAAAAACTAATCAAAAAGTGGAAGAGAATTGTTAGTTGTCGAAACGGTGAAGGAAATATGGAATTCGGTAGGTCATTTAGAAACACGTTATGTGATTCTGACAATGCCAAGTTTCGTAAAAAAAAGTCAAGTCTTCGATGCTCTGCCATTGAATGTGTCACCCTCATAATAATATCTTCGGAAAGCGTGTTTCACTATGACCTGACGGAGAGGGGAAAATCCAAAAAGGCTCACTAATGACATTTTTTCCCAAAAAAACTAATCAAAAAGTGGAAGAGAATTGTTAGTTGTCGAAACGGTGAAGGAAATATGGAATTCGGTAGGTCATTTAGAAACACGTTATGTGATTCTGACAATGCCAAGTTTCGTAAAAAAAAGTCAAGTCTTCGATGCTCTGCCATTGAATGTGTCACCCTCATAATAATATCTTCGGAAAGCGTGTTTCACTATGACCTGACGGAGAGGGGAAAATCCAAAAAGGCTCACTAATGACATTTTTTCCTAAAAAAACTAATCAAAAAGTGGAAGAGAATTGTTAGTTGTCGAAACGGTGAAGGAAATATGGAATTCGGTAGGTCATTTAGAAGCACGTTATGTGATTCTGACAATGCCAAGTTTCGTAAAAAAAAGTCAAGTGTTCGATGCTCTGCCATTGAATGTGTCACCCCCATAATAATATAATATTCGGAAAGTGTGTTTCACTATGACCTGACGGAGAGGGGAAAATCCAAAAAGGCTCACTAATGACATTTTTTCCTAAAAAAACTAATCAAAAAGTGGAAGAGAATTGTTAGTTGTCGAAACGGTGAAGGAAATATGGAATTCGGTAGGTCATTTGGAAACGCCTCATGTGATTCCGACAATGCCAAGTTTCGTAAAAAAAAGTCAAGTCTTCGATGCTCTGCCAATGAAAGTGTCACCCCCATAATAATATAATATTCGGAAAATGTGTTTCACTATGACTTGACGGAGAGGGAAAATCCAAAAAGGCTCAATAATGGCATTGTTTTTTCTCAACAAAACTAAACAAAAAGTGGAAGAGAATTGTTATTTGTCGAAACGGTGAAGGGAAGATGGAATTCGGTAGGTCATTTAGAAAAACGTTATGTGATTCCGACTATGCCAAGTTTCGTAAAAAAAAGTCAAGTCTTCGATGCTCTGCCATTGAATGTGTCACCCTCATAATAATATCTTCGGAAAGCGTGTTACACTATGACCTGACGGAGAGGGGAAAATCCAAAAAGGCTCACTAATGACATTTTTTCCTAAAAAAACTAATCAAAAAGTGGAAGAGAATTGTTAGTTGTCGAAACGGTGAAGGAAATATGGAATTCGGTAGGTCATTTAGAAACACGTTATGTGATTCTGACAATGCCAAGTTTCGTAAAAAAAAGTCAAGTCTTCGATGCTCTGCCATTGAATGTGTCACCCTCATAATAATATCTTCGGAAAGCGTGTTTCACTATGACCTGACGGAGAGGGGATAATCCAAAAAGGCTCACTAATGACATTTTTTCCTAAAAAAACTAATCAAAAAGTGGAAGAGAATTGTTAGTTGTCGAAACGGTGAAGGAAATATGGAATTCGGTAGGTCATTTAGAAAACGTTATGTGATTCTGACAATGCCAAGTTTCGTAAAAAAAAGTCAAGTGTTCGATGCTCTGCCATTGAATGTGTCACCCCCATAATAATATAATATTCGGAAAGTGTGTTTCACTATGACCTGACGGAGAGGGGAAAATCCAAAAAGGCTCACTAGTGACATTTTTTCCTAAAAAAACTAATCAAAAAGTGGAAGAGAATTGTTAGTTGTCGAAACGGTGAAGGAAATATGGAATTCGGTAGGTCATTTAGAAACACGTTATGTGATTCTGACAATGCCAAGTTTCGTAAAAAAAAGTCAAGTCTTTGATGCTCTGCCATTGAATGTGTCACCCTCATAATAATATCTTCGGAAAGCGTGTTTCACTATGACCTGACGGAGAGGGGAAAATCCAAAAAGGCTCACTAATGACATTTTTTCCTAAAAAAACTAATCAAAAAGTGGAAGAGAATTGTTAGTTGTCGAAACGGTGAAGGAAATATGGAATTCGGTAGGTCATTTGGAAACGCCTCATGTGATTCCGACAATGCCAAGTTTCGTAAAAAAAAGTCAAGTCTTCGATGCTCTGCCAATGAAAGTGTCACCCCCATAATAATATAATATTCGGAAAATGTGTTTCACTATGACTTGACGGAGAGGGAAAATCCAAAAAGGCTCAATAATGGCATTGTTTTTTCTCAACAAAACTAAACAAAAAGTGGAAGAGAATTGTTATTTGTCGAAACGGTGAAGGGAAGATGGAATTCGGTAGGTCATTTAGAAAAACGTTATGTGATTCCGACTATGCCAAGTTTCGTAAAAAAAAGTCAAGTCTTCGATGCTCTGCCATTGAATGTGTCACCCTCATAATAATATCTTCGGAAAGCGTGTTACACTATGACCTGACGGAGAGGGGAAAATCCAAAAAGGCTCACTAATGACATTTTTTCCTAAAAAAACTAATCAAAAAGTGGAAGAGAATTGTTAGTTGTCGAAACGGTGAAGGAAATATGGAATTCGGTAGGTCATTTAGAAACACGTTATGTGATTCTGACAATGCCAAGTTTCGTAAAAAAAAGTCAAGTCTTCGATGCTCTGCCATTGAATGTGTCACCCTCATAATAATATCTTCGGAAAGCGTGTTTCACTATGACCTGACGGAGAGGGGATAATCCAAAAAGGCTCACTAATGACATTTTTTCCTAAAAAAACTAATCAAAAAGTGGAAGAGAATTGTTAGTTGTCGAAACGGTGAAGGAAATATGGAATTCGGTAGGTCATTTAGAAACACGTTATGTGATTCTGACAATGCCAAGTTTCGTAAAAAAAAGTCAAGTCTTCGATGCTCTGCCATTGAATGTGTCACCCCCATAATAATATAATATTCGGAAAGTGTGTTTCACTATGACCTGACGGAGAGGGGAAAATCCAAAAAGGCTCACTAGTGACATTTTTTCCTAAAAAAACTAATCAAAAAGTGGAAGAGAATTGTTAGTTGTCGAAACGGTGAAGGAAATATGGAATTCGGTAGGTCATTTAGAAACACGTTATGTGATTCTGACAATGCCAAGTTTCGTAAAAAAAAGTCAAGTGTTCGATGCTCTGCCATTGAATGTGTCACCCCCATAATAATATAATATTCGGAAAGTGTGTTTCACTATGACCTGACGGAGAGGGGAAAATCCAAAAAGGCTCACTAGTGACATTTTTTCCTAAAAAAACTAATCAAAAAGTGGAAGAGAATTGTTAGTTGTCGAAACGGTGAAGGAAATATGGAATTCGGTAGGTCATTTAGAAACACGTTATGTGATTCTGACAATGCCAAGTTTCGTAAAAAAAAGTCAAGTCTTTGATGCTCTGCCATTGAATGTGTCACCCTCATAATAATATCTTCGGAAAGCGTGTTTCACTATGACCTGACGGAGAGGGGAAAATCCAAAAAGGCTCACTAATGACATTTTTTCCTAAAAAAACTAATCAAAAAGTGGAAGAGAATTGTTAGTTGTCGAAACGGTGAAGGAAATATGGAATTCGGTAGGTCATTTAGAAAAACGTTATGTGATTCTGACAATGCCAAGTTTCGTAAAAAAAGTCAAGTCTTCGATGCTCTGCCATTGAATGTGTCACCCTCATAATAATATCTTCGGAAAGCGTGTTTCACTATGACCTGACGGAGAGGGGAAAATCCAAAAAGGCTCACTAATGACATTTTTTCCTAAAAAAACTAATCAAAAAGTGGAAGAGAATTGTTAGTTGTCGAAACGGTGAAGGAAATATGGAATTCGGTAGGTCATTTAGAAACACGTTATGTGATTCTGACAATGCCAAGTTTCGTAAAAAAAAGTCAAGTCTTCGATGCTCTGCCATTGAATGTGTCACCCTCATAATAATATCTTCGGAAAGCGTGTTTCACTATGACCTGACGGAGAGGGGAAAATCCAAAAAGGCTCACTAATGACATTTTTTCCTAAAAAAACTAATCAAAAAGTGGAAGAGAATTGTTAGTTGTCGAAACGGTGAAGGAAATATGGAATTCGGTAGGTCATTTAGAAACACGTTATGTGATTCTGACAATGCCAAGTTTCGTAAAAAAAAGTCAAGTGTTCGATGCTCTGCCATTGAATGTGTCACCCCCATAATAATATAATCTTCGGAAAGTGTGTTTCACTATGACCTGACGGAGAGGGGAAAATCCAAAAAGGCTCACTAATGACATTTTTTCCTAAAAAAACTAATCAAAAAGTGGAAGAGAATTGTTATTTGTCGAAACGGTGAAGGGAAGATGGAATTCGGTAGGTCATTTAGAAAAACGTTATGTGATTCCGACTATGCCACGTTTCGTAAAAAAAAGTCAAGTCTTCGATTCTCTGCCATTGAATGTGTCACCCCCATAATAATATAATATTCGGAAAGTGTGTTTCACTATGACTTGACGAAGACGGAAAAATCCAAAAAGGCTCACTAATGACATTTTTTCCTAGAAAAACTAATCAAAAAGTGGAAGAGAATTGTTAGTTGTCGAAACGGTGAAGGAAATATGGAATTCGGTAGGTCATTTAGAAAAACGTTATGTGATTCCGACTATGCCACGTTTCGTAAAAAAAAGTCAAGTCTTCGATTCTCTGCCATTGAATGTGTCACCCCCATAATAATATAATATTCGGAAAGTGTGTTTCACTATGACCTGACGGAGAGGGGAAAATCCAAAAAGGCTCACTAATGACATTTTTTCCTAAAAAAACTAATCAAAAAGTGGAAGAGAATTGTTATTTGTCGAAACGGTGAAGGGAAGATGGAATTCGGTAGGTCATTTAGAAAAACGTTATGTGATTCCGACTATGCCACGTTTCGTAAAAAAAAATTCAAGTCTTCGATTCTCTGCCATTGAATGTGTCACCCCCATAATAATATAATATTCGGAAAGTGTGTTTCACTATGACTTGACGAAGACGGAAAAATCCAAAAAGGCTCACTAATGACATTTTTTCCTAAAAAAACTAATCAAAAAGTGGAAGAGAATTGTTAGTTGTCGAAACGGTGAAGGAAATATGGAATTCGGTAGGTCATTTAGAAACACGTTATGTGATTCTGACAATGCCAAGTTTCGTAAAAAAAAGTCAAGTCTTCGATGCTCTGCCATTGAATGTGTCACCCTCATAATAATATCTTCGGAAAGCGTGTTACACTATGACCTGACGGAGAGGGGAAAATCCAAAAAGGCTCACTAATGACATTTTTTCCTAAAAAAACTAATCAAAAAGTGGAAGAGAATTGTTAGTTGTCGAAACGGTGAAGGAAATATGGAATTCGGTAGGTCATTTAGAAACACGTTATGTGATTCTGACAATGCCAAGTTTCGTAAAAAAAAGTCAAGTCTTCGATGCTCTGCCATTGAATGTGTCACCCTCATAATAATATCTTCGGAAAGCGTGTTTCACTATGACCTGACGGAGAGGGGAAAATCCAAAAAGGCTCACTAATGACATTTTTT